>NC_041396.2:11509025-11809025 GCF_900747795.2 Erpetoichthys calabaricus | reverse complement strand
TTGAAAAATTTCATCCATCCTTCCATCCATCCATTTTCCAACCCGCTGAATCCAAACACAGGGTCACGGGGGTCTGCTGGAGCCAATCCCAGCCAACACAGGGCACAAGGCAGGAACCAATCCTGGGCAGGGTGCCAACCCACCGCAGTTGTAAAATTTCTAATATTCTAATTCATCTCGTGTGTAATGCTTATTTTGTTTTTCTTTTGTTAAGGTTGGTGTGATTTTATTTTTAATATTTGCAATTTTATGTTCCTATTACTATTGTACTATTATTGCGTTCTGTGATTTTTTTTTATAATCCCTGGGGTCCTCGGGGTTACAACGTCTCGACATACAACGTTTCGAGTTTACAACGCTCACTCCCATAAATACTTAAAAAAATTGAGACATGAGAAGGAATAAAGGTAAGGATTTTTTGTACATTAATTTTTTACTGTTACTACACTACAGTGTACAGTACAGTATATTTATGTCCTTTTCCTTTTTCTGTGGCTTAATTGTGTTTTTATGTTCTAGATTATGATTTTTCAAATGTGTTAAGATAGGTAAGTGACTTAGGCTAGGGTGTGTTTCAACTTACATCAAAATTCGGGTTACATCACTGGTGTAGGAATGGAACTGTGTCGTAACCCGAGGAGCCCCTGTAATTAATAAATTAATTTTGTTTTGTTGAAAGATTGAAAGCTCTCCTTCTCCAACGTTACTTTGGGGTCCAACCATCTGGACACCCTTCTTCCTGCCTGCATACATCATAACTGGAGGAACCGCCATCTTTGTTAGTCACAAAAGAGGTCTCCAGTCTGAGGGTGATTTGCTTTTTGTTTAACGCACATTTTTTTATAAATTCATTGTTCATTTAAGTATACGCTGTTTGCCACAAGGTGCCAAAACAAGCTGACTTTTTCTGTCTTGTTCTTACAGTGGTGTAGTTGGCAGGAAGATGCAGGTATGGAGAATTACCATCATAAAACACCTTAAACTGACTCACATGCACACATACATGATACTGTCTATCTATCTATCTGATAAAATTTATTTATTATGCTTCTGTAAAAAGCAAGAGTTACTCCTGGGACAAAGAAAGTACTATCTATCTATCTATCTATCTATCTATCTATCTATCTATCTATCTATCTATCTATCTATCTATCTATCTATCTATCTGTCTGTCTGTCTGTCTGTCTGTCTGTCTGTCTGTCTGTCTGTCTGTCTGTCTGTCTGTCTGTCTGTCTAGCTAGCTTCAGGAACAGCTTCTCACCCCAGGCCATAATGTCACTGAACTCACAGTAACCTAATACTACCTGTCCTGCACAGTGTGCTGTACCCACCTGCTGGTTTATGTGAAATTGTGCTGTATGTTATTTTTTTCTCCACTCTTATTGACACTATTTATATTTTATATAGATTTCAAATCTATCTATCAGTTATACAGTGTCTTTGATATCTATCTATCTATCTATCTATCTATCTATCTATCTATCTATCTATCTATCTATCTATCTATCTATCTATCTATCTATCTATCTATCTATCTATTCAGGTGGAAAGAGCCATTTCCAGCTGTCTGATTTACACCAACTGTGAAATGCAATCATTTCCACGTGATCAAATATTTCTGGCCATCCATTCATCCATCAGTGTTTACTGAAAGTCCAACATGCTGTCCATTGGGCCACAGTGTCTTACCAGAGTTTCTTCTCACCTTAAACTTGGTGCTAGCTCGGGTAGGTTCCAGTATCACCCACCTCTACCAATCACCCAGTGACCTTATTGATTGGGTTAGAAAATGACATGACACCCAGCAGCAGGTGGAAGCCCAGATGACCACATGTTAATAGACCGTCAACTCAGTGTACGTTACTGCTGACTTGTTCAGTTAATCAGTTTAGATCTTGTTAATTCATTTCGCATGTGTCTAATTTGTTTAGCCAAATTGGCTGTCTCAGACACTTCCCAGGATACATTCTTACCCTACCTCTTTCACCCTGTGGGCCTGGTGTGCCTGGTCCGCCTCGATTGCCTAGAGGTCCAAAAGGTCCACGAGGTCCAGCTGGGCCTGCAAAAAAGATTTCAGAAGGAAACTTGAGCACTTGCGGCCGCAACCACCAAACATTACAGAAAAAGCAACTCCCATTTTTTCATATTTTGAATTTTTCAATGACTACTGTATACACTGTAACAGAAGGAGATGGACTTGTAGCGAGGTTAATACTAAGGAAGGCAAACAAATTCAAAAGGTTTCTCTTATTTACAAATACAGTTTACAGCAAATACCAAAGGAAAACGATGACAGTGATTACATGCAAAAACAACCTGGAATAAGGTGAGTAACTCAGTTAAGGCAGAAACCTAAAAACATGTATGAGTCCACTTATGTCCACTGAGTCCACTTAAAAAACAGGTTAAAAATGTTTACTTCCTACATCTAATAGTTTACATTGCCTTGTTGTCCAAGTCCCTCTGAAATGATTCCACAGATTCGAGATGATCTGCCAATGCTCCTTGCTTGGTGTCATCTGCAAACTTAACCAGCTTCTTATCTATATTCTTCTCCAAGTCATTAATATATTGTAGGTGCCATATGGGATTGTACTTCATCCCCTCCAGAAAGGAAAATGGCCTTCCTGCCAGGAAAGAAGCTGACGTGGAAGAAAAGCAAAGGACTGACGTCCTGACCCGGTTGTGTGAATTGATCCCTTGCCTGGGAGGGAGGCCAGAATGATGGAAGGATCGGGGGGAGTTAGCCTGTTCAGGGTCTATATTCACCTGACTCGCTAGATTGCAGCATCCATGCTTTGCTACTCTCACATGGACAGACTAGGAATTGTGGTCCTGTGCGACAGCCCTGTTGTGTGCATTATAGGAACAATTTAGGAACTTCCACCTGACCCAGAAGTGCTTCTGTCAGATTTTGGATGTTCTCTTGGGATTCGGTTTAAAGTGATCCGCTCTGCTTTGCCTCAAAGAGTCAGAGTCGGGAGGCAGAGGACAACACTTGTGAGCAGAAGAGCAGTAGAGAGAGAGAAGAAAAAGGGAAGAATTCACCGTCCATGTACATGCTGTGTGATAGAAGGTATTTGGAAGCAAAAAAATCCATTAGAACTGAACCTGTGACTGCATTCATGTCAGTTGTGTCTGGGTTTGGGGTACAGTGGCACCCTCTGCAGTTCACAATACATATTAAAAATAGCAGTGGCCCCAGTACTAACCCCTGAGAGACAGGGGTCTCTTAACGTCAGCCAGTTCTGAGAAGGTTCCTCACACCCTCATCACCCTCTTCTTCCTGTGTCTGAGCCAATTCTGCACTCTTTCACACACCACACCATGAACTGCCACTTCTTTTAGTTTGGTGCCCAACCTCTTGTGTGGCTCCTTATCAAAAGCTTCCTGAAAGTCCAGATAAATAACACCATGTGCTCCACTCTGCTCGTATCCTTTTGTAGCTTCCTCATGGAATTCCAGCATGTTAATAAAACACGACCTTCCTCTTCTGAACCCACGCCGACTGTTCAGTCAAACTCCTGTTCTGAGCTCTACTGTTGTTAAAGTATTGTCTAAATATTCCACTGTGGCCCCGGGAAACATCATTTCTTACTGCTGTTTAATGTCCCAAGTTAGGGGTATTGATGGTATGACAATAAATCCCATTAGACTTGACTTGGTTCAATTTTCTCCTTAATAATTTCTTCCATTAATTTTCCTGTGATGCATGTTAAGCTTTCTGGCCTGTAGTTGCTTGGCTCTGCCCAATCTCCCCTTTTTATAAAACGGGATAATATTTACCATCTTGCAGTCTTTAGTAGGGTGGCGCAGTGGGTAGCGCTGCTGCCTCACAGTAAGGAGACCTGAGGTTCACTTCCCGGGTCATCCCTACGTGGAGTTTGCATGTTCTCCCCGTGTCTGCATGGGTTTCCTCCCATAGTCCAAAGATATGCATGTTAGGTGCATTGGCGATTCTAAATTGTCCGCTTGGTGTGTGTGTGTGTGTGTCCTGAGGTGGGCTGGTGCCCTGCCTGGGATTTGTTCCTGCCTTGCGCCCTGGGATTGGCTCCAGGAGACCTCTGTGACCCTGTGTTAGGATATAGCGGGTTGGAGACTGACTGACTGACAGTCTTGAGGAATTTCCCCAGTGTGCAGTGACTGCCTAAAAACAGGTGTCACTTATCACTTAATAATAATAATAATAATTCTTTGCATTTATATAGCGCTTTTCTCACTACTCAAAGCACTCAGCAATTGCAGGTTAAGGACATTGCTGAAGGGCCCAACAGAGCAGAGTCCCTTTTGGCATTTACGGGATTCGAACCGGCACCCTTCCGATTGCCAGTGCATATCCCTAGCTTCAGAGCACCTTAAACTGCCACATACTTGGGGGGTTAATGCACCCCCGGACACCAAATACTTTTTTGCTGCACTTTTTAAGGAAACATCACAATTCACCAAGAAAAAGTGAAATTTTAATGGAACACACATTTTTTTTCATGCAAAGAGCATCACAATTACTGCAACACTGATCATTTTACACACTGCCAATGAACTGTAAAAACTGTAAAAAAAACTACTAGAATACTCTATTATTATATGTACAAGGTTCAAGTGACACCACTGATGAAATTCAGTAAATCACCGAGCCAACTGCGCTTGAACTGGCTGCACTCAGAGGTAAGGGGCTGAATCCCAGGGGCAGTGATGCTGCAGGGGGCGCCAGTGGTCCCGTGCTGGCTGCTCAACGAATGTACTGCACTGACTGATCAGCTCCGGTGTGCTGGCAAATTGCACTGGGAACCAACTATAGCTGGTTCTGGTGGTTTAAGGGTTAAACTGAGATTCAAAGCCAACTTAGCAAAAAGAAAAAGAAACTCCAGATCTCTGCTCCGATACCTTGGGGTCCTGGTAATCCGTTCTCACCCCTTAGGCCTGCTGCTCCTCGTGGGCCTGATGGTCCTAAGTCTCCACGTAGGCCAGGTATACCTGCAAAAAGATTTCAGTGGGTAACTCAACTTCCAAACATTACAGCAAAAGCAAAAGTCACAGATTTTTCACATTTTTAAATTGTCATTGACTTTATTCCTACTGTATATAACAGAAGGAGATGAACTTGTAATGAGGTTAATGCTACAGTACTGTAAGTGTAGGCCCTCCTAGTTGGGTATAACTGTAAACTTAGAAGTAAGCCTCAGTGACACAGGAACAGAGTTGTGATTGGTGCTATTTACTACCAATCAAGGTATAGTGCGCCCTTAGTACTCCAATGATTTTTGTTTTTCTTGGGGAGGTGAGAGGAAGAGCGTGTGGAAACAGAGCGAGGTGAGAGGAAGAGCGTGTGGAGACAGAGAGAGGTGAGAGGAAGAGCGTGTGGAGACAGAGCGAGGTTGTGGAAAGCACAAGAGTGAAGAAAAAAAAGAGGCGAAAAGTTTTTTTTGGTGGTCAGTGTTAAACGTGAGAGGAGTTGAGCGGGTTTGGCTTATTGGAACGCGGATGAAAAAGAGAGCTCGGCTTTGAAAAAAAAGGAAGGGACAGACAAACGAAGAGTCGGATGCCTACTTTACATAAATTTGCTGTCTAAAGGAAATACGAAAAAAGGGGATGCAAATAAATCCTGCATTAAGATGAAGTTACTGGCGTCATCCCAGGCGGAGCTGTGAGATTCCTGTGTTTCACCACGGATGTAAATGTGAAGTGCGCGGAAAGTTCTGGAAGGGCACCATGAGTACATGTGAAGTTGTGTATGGCATATTAGGTCCAACTAAGTGCGCCAATGATTCTTTTATATATATATATATATATATATATATATATATATATATATATATATATCCTCTTTAATAAAATCCCTTTGTGCGTCCAGGTGTCCGTGTGTGGGTGGCTTCTGGTGAAGTGCGCATGCGCGGGACACGGTGTGATGCGCGATATTACTGTCAAAGAAAGTTAGAGGCGTTTTTTACGGAAATACAAACCAGTATTACTGCGAGAGGAAATTAAAGGTATATTACGGACGTTCAAGCCAGCGGACGTACAAGACAGTATTACTGTCACAGAAAATTAAAGACACACAATACACGGCAGCAGCCCACGAAGAACGGTCAGCTCAGCAAGTAAACATCAACAAAAGAAAGGCTGAAAGAAAGAAAAATACGACCAACAAAAAGAATGAGGTCAAAGTCCCTTGCCATTTAATACAGACTGTTCCTACTAATGTTTATGCACTACTGTTCTAGCGCCCGTTATTGTAACGGGCTAAACGACTAGTATATATATATATATTACTAACCGAAGGTTGTATATATGTACGGACGCAGGATGACGGATGCCGGACGCAGGACACATCGAAGCACACGCACAATGCGACTCAGCGCCCCAGAGTCAAACCCAGCGACTTCCCAGACTCAGTAGGTAGCGCCCAAACAACACAACCTGTAAACTAAACTTCAGGTCACAATACAACCGCCGCCCGAACACGCACACCACCGCATATAAAACCTTCGTTTAGTAATGTTTATGAAGGTTGTATATATGCATGGATGCCACATGCAACCCGTGCCAAAAGCGCACGCGCACTCGCACAGCGCCCAACAGTCAAACCCAGCGGCTTCCCAAAGTCAGTAAGTGGCGCCCAAACAACACAACACAACCTGTAAACTAAACTTGACGTAAAGTGTGTACGCCAACAAGTTGCCATGATGACATATTTAAACATTGACATAGAATAACTAGACGCCTCATGACTAGCAGAATCGTACGTCAACGTCGCCGCCATATTGTGAGTGGCACTGCTGTGGAGTAAAGTAATGAATAATGTGCTGCTTGGGATTGTACAAACCGCTGTACGCTCCAAACCAGATCCCGGGGGATTACATTTCATAGGTAAGGCTGAACAATCGTTTTGGTTATATTTAGTCGTTAGAAAATCCCATTTTATAATCTTTACTTTAGCTAAGCCAGGCTAAGCTAGCAAAGCTATGCATTTATGTGCTCAAGTGAGCCTCCAAACAACGTTTTGGCTAAACGTATTTAGTCACTATGTAGATTATTGTTAGCTGTTAACATTTCTCAAACTTGATGATGTTTTTTCTCAAGGAGCACATTGAGGAAACACAGTTTGAAATTGACAACCATCATTTTATGCTCATGTCTTTAGTTGTGTCTGTCTTCCACAAACTAAGGCTGCACCATATTGCCAGACTGAATACTCTCAAATTACAAGATCTGAGTGAGTGAGAGGGAGTGTAAGTCTGGAGGAGATCAGTGAGGTTGTGAAGAGCTTTAAATGTTAAGAGCGGTATTTAGTATTGTATTCTGTAGTTAACTGGGAGCCAGTGAAGTTGAGAGAGAATCGGTGTAATACGTTCAGTGGATTTACAACAGCAGGATATTATCCTGGCAGCAGAATTTTGAAGAAGTTCTAAGCGATTGATAAGTTTTTGTGGGATGCCAGATAGAATACCATTACAGTAATCTAGACATGACGCGACTCGGGCATTAAACAATACTTCAGTACTGTGTTGCGTAAGAACAGGACAAAGTCTGGAAATGTTTCGAAGATAGAAGAAGGCAGTCCCCAAAATGTTACTTATATGAGAGGAATGGTTAATAATAATAATAATAATTATTATTATTATTATAATTATTATTATTTAATAATTGCCATTATTAGTGTATAAATGGATATAAATAATTGCATTTAAACGATTCGCCAAAATCTGTTGTATGTAAACGATACTGTTTTAAACGTTATTGTTTTTTCATCAGAAAACCCGGTTTCCACATCTACCTGTATTAGTTTAAATGGCACTTTTGCCAGTCACAATAAGGCTGATGTATCGTGTCTACTGGGAAACACAGTGAATGCGGTGTCTATCTATATAGGTCTATGTATTTAAACTTGAGGTAGTGGTGACTACTGACAGTGCCAGCAGTCAGCTACTCCACAGTGCCTGCGGTCAGGGGTTCAATTATGATTCCTAACAGCAAACAACTTCTAGCTAACAACACACCCATAGAAAAACAAACATGAGACTGCATGGATAAAAACAATGAACGAAGGCACCTACAACGTGCTTCTAAAATATCAGAACCAAACAAGTCATGACTCCAAAAAGAAACAGCTTTACTACAAATATATTTATTTCATTAAATGAAAACTTTCCCAGGACGCTCCCACCCTCCATGATCTTACATCCCTACAAAGATTGGAGGGAACAGAAAGTAATTGCCATCCTTGGATTTGCGATTCTTTAGAGAATCGGGGGTTTACTGGTATATATATATATATAGTATATATAAATTGTTGATTTCTATGTGTGAACCTTACCTGTGCTGTAACTCGGACAAATTAATTGAGTTAAGTTAAACTACGATTACACACAATGGAATAAAGTGAGTAGCTCAGTTAAGCCTGTGGTGGATGGCTGGGACCCTTACCTGGCTGGAAGGACCAGGGGAAAGAACACATCCAAAGTCGTACAGTACCTCTCCTGGAGCGGGAGATGATAGCTCCCCTGGGTTGCAGCGGTGCCTTGGACTCCCACAGGGCTCCATAGGAGTTGGAGTTGGTGCAGCCCTGTTTCATGGGTGCTGCCAGGGGGTACTGCAGGTAATGTTGAGCCCTGTGTGGCAGCATTCCTACCACATCCAGAAGTGCTGCTGGAAGAAGGTCATTGAGCACTTGGAGTACTTCCAGGCGCCCTATAAAAGGATCCAGCCACCACTACTCCGAGAGCCAGTGTCGGGATGTGGAGTACAATGCTTGCCTAGAAGAGGAATGGAGATGACAAAAGAGAGACAGAGACCAGAGCATGAAGAACACTGTGCTTTGTTGTTGTATTTATTGAGCTATGCAGGTGAGAAACGAGAGAAAGTGTTTCCCACAAAAGTGTGCGTATTGAACTTGTGTCCTGTATCTGTCTGTGTCAGGTTTGGGAGGGAGGAATGCCCTCTGCAGGCCACAAGTGGCGTAGTCGGCAGGATTCGTGCCAAGCCAGGATACCTTTATTCTGGAAGGCCTTGGGGAAAGAATACATCCAGAGCAGTACCTCCCTCGGAGAGATAGATGGCAGCCTTCCTGGGTTGCAGCGGTACCTCGGACTCCAACAGGGCTCCATAGGAGTTGGAGTTTGGTGCAGCCCTGTTGGGTTCCGTGGGTGCCGCAAAGGGGGTGCTACAGGTACTGTTTAGCCCTGTGTGTGTAGTTTATGTTGAAGCAACATTTTCATCGACTAAGCAACACACAGAAGCAATTATAAAGTCAAATAAAATGTTAGGTTATATATTAGCGTTTCTCAACCTTTAAGTATTTGCGACCCGAGTTTTCATAACAGTTTTAATCGCGCCCCCCTAAGGTTTTTTTGAAAGGAGCCCACTAATACCAATTTGCTCTTTTTTAATTACTAATATATCATAGGTGCATATTCTGTCCTGCTCCACTGACAGACTGAGGAGATCGTTCCTCCCCCACACTATGCAACTCTTCAATTCCACTCGGGGGTGGGGGGGGGGAACGTTAACATTATACAAAGTTACTGTCTGTTATACCTGCATTTATATCACTCTTTAATTTAAAATTGTTTTTTATCTGTATAATGCTGCTGGAGTATGTGAATTTCCCCTTGGGATTAATAAAGTATCTATCTATCTGTCTTTATTATACCTTGTTAACTTTTATCGACATTTATCTAACTCTATATTTATTTTTCTATAGTACTAGGGTGTTGTACCGTGTTAGCCATTATGAATGTAGAGAAAAGCCAAGCAAAATGACACCATTTATTGGCTAACTAAAAAGATTAGAATATGCAAGCTTTCGAGGCAACTCAGACCGCTTCTTCAGGCGAGATATAATACAGAGACTGAAGTTCCCTATGTTTATATACACACACTAGGACAAGCTAGGGTTCATTTAACAAGACACAAAAGAACAATGTATTGTCAAGATCTTTGGATAAGATGACTGTTCAACAAAGTCTTTTGAAGTTTGTAATGAGTTTTTTCAAAACAATGTGGATCTGTAGTCAGGTTGTCTGTCAGTCTGAGAGATGTAAACAATCCTCATATCTGGCCATAAGACCCATGTCTCTATTCAATCCATGTTGTAACGTATTAAATTTTAGCATGAGTTTAACTTCCCATTCTTTTCTCTCTTGCTGTGTTTTGAAGTTGTCCATATGCACTGTGACTTTAAAGTCCTTCTCACAGTGTCCATGGCTGTTGAAGTGGGCCGCTACAGGAACATCTGTGTTGCCACGTTTAATGTGGAACCTGTGTAAATTCATTCTCTGGCCGAGTGTTTGTCCGGTTTCTCCCACATAGAGTGCAGCATCAGGACATTTCATGCAGAGAATTAGGTAGACTACATTAGATGATCTGCAGGAAAATGATCCCTTTATGTAATGTTCAAGTTGGCAGTGTGGTATAACTATACGGTCTGTATCATAGATGTGGGCACATGTTTTGCATCTTTTCTGTAAGAATGGCGATGTGCCATTTTCTGTTGGTTCAATTAGGGAGCTTCGGACAATTAGTTGTTGAAGGTTTGGTGGTTGTCTGTATGCCAGGAGGGGAGGTTCAGGAAATACATTTTTCAGTGTTCGGTCATTGTTTAGTATTGGCTGAAGTTCTTTTATAATTTTTCGAAGTGTTTCAAGATGTGAATTGTAAGTGACAACAAGGGGGATGCGGTTCTTGTTGTCTTTGTTTTTATATTCCAGAAGGTTATCTCTCGGTATGGCAGTAGCTCTTCTTATTTGAGTGTCTGTTGCTTTGGGAGGTATGACCTGGTCTGATGAAATCTTGTCTGAGCTCCTGCAGTTGTTCATCCCGGTCTATCGGGTCTGAGCAAATACGATTGTACCGTTTTGCTTGGCTGAAAATAATGGAGCGCCTTATATGCTTGGGGTGGAAGCTATCACTTTTCAGGTAGGTCCGTCTGTCTGTCGGTTTGTGAAAAACAGAAGTTACAAGGGTGTTGTCTTTCAGTTGAATGGTGGTGTCAAGCTGAAGCTGACTTCTGTTTTTGAGTAATTCAGCTTCAGCTTTATGTTGGGGTGAAAACAATTATATTCATTATGAAAATGGAGGAGGTCCTTTTAACTGGCAGTCCAGATGATGAAGATGTCATCTATGTAACGGAGATACAACATTGGTTTTACGATGCACATTGACATGAAATCTTCCTCCAATTTTGCCATAAATAGGTTTGCATAGTGAGGTGCAAACCGACAGCCCATTGCAGTCCCCATTTGTTGCAAGTAGCAATCTTGTCCAAAAGAGAATAGATTATGTGTCAGAGTGAATTTTATCATCTCTATTACTGACTTTGTGGGTACATGTTGTTTGAGGTACATTTCACATGCCAATATGCCATCATCATGGGGGATGTTTGTGTAAAGTGCTTCAACATCCATTGTGGCCAGTAAGGTTCCCTCAGGTAAGAGGCCTAAAGCAGAAGTCAGTGGTGTCCTGGATGTAGCTGCTTGTATTACGGGTGAGGGGTTTAAGGATGTGCTCCACCCAACCTGAAATATTTTCTGTACGAGAGCCAATTCCTGAGATTATAGGCCTTCCTGGGTTCCCTTCTTTGTGGATTTTAGGAAGCATGTAGAAGTAACCTATTTTGGGGTTATCAGGAATGAAACTGTTTACATGATCCCTGATGTCAAGAGGAAAGCTACTTACTATCTGTTTTAGTTCCTTTTTTTAGAGATCTGTTGGGTCTTCTTGCAGTTTGTAATAATGCATAGTATTGGACAATTGTCTTTGTGCCTACTGTATATAATCTGATGTGTTCATGATGACTAAAGCACCCCCTTTGTCTGCTGGTTTGATAATGATTTTATTTTTCTAGTAACAGAATATAGTTTAAGTTAATATGTTTTGGTTTCAATAGATGTATTTTTCATATTTTCGATTCTTGTTTTCTTTTTTTCACATCTTCGCGCCCCCCCTTTTTGTTACTTCGCGCCCTCCTAGGGGGGCCCGCCCCACAGTTTGAGAACCACTGGGTTATATCATAAAAACTGTTGAGTTAAGTCAAAGAACATCATGCTCAAACTACATTTAGGACCATAAGTATTTGGACAGTGACACAATTTTCAAAATTGTGGCTCTGCACACTGTAGCGAGTTCCTCAAAATGCAATATAAGAAGCCCGACACACACGAGAACCCCCTACTCTTAGTAATGAGACTATTTATATCGGAAACAAATAGAACCTTAGCCCTAATTTAATCCCCTTTGATGGAGGGGTCCTTTATAAACTGCAAAAATAACCACCAGATTAATTAAGTCAGTTAAACAAACAGTATATATTATGAAAACCCAAACAGAATTATAAACTTATTCCCCGTTAGAAAATCCTACACGAACAAAAACTGAACAAGTAAACAGATACTGATTAATACGACCATACACCTGAAGCACCCCTTTATAATGAACTACACACCGAAAAGGAAATGAGACAAAAAAAATAATAACTACTTACAGACAGCACAAGAATATTCACAGCACATACATATTGTGGTAGACGGTGGGGCTCCATGCTTGGCTGGGATGCCCCTGCAGCATATGTTCTGGGGGAGCAAGCACGGGAGCCCCAATACCTTTCCCTGGATGCTAGATGGCATGATGCTTAGGACTCTCCCAGGGCTTCATGGAGGTTGGAGTTTGGTGCAGCCCTATTGGGTCTGGTAGGCACTGCCAGGGGGTGCTGCAGCGGGAGCTGCTGGGCCCTTCTGGGCAGTTATTTCGCTACACCTGAAAGTGCAGCCGGGTGTTGTCAATCAAGCACCTGAAGCACTTCTGGGTGCCTAATAAAAGGAGCCAGCGATCACCACTCAGGAGCCAGAGTCGGGAGGAGGAGGACGAAGCTGCCTAGGAGGAGTGGAGGATAATACTTTAGTTTATTGGTGTTTTGGTGTGTGCTGTGCTTGGGACTGTGTACTGTCTGTGGGACACGAGGAAGACGTGCGCCCACAGGTGAAGAAAAATAAACTGTTTCTTTTATTTATACTAGGGGTGCTTCGCCCCCTGCTCGCTTCGCTCACCAACACCCGTGTTTGGTTTTCCAGACACACTTTTAAGATTTTTTTTTCTTTGAATTGTTGCTATGTCATTAGTTTCACTTTTATTTCAGAACTTATGTAAAAACAGTATTTGGAAACTTTTGAGTCCAAATATGCTGAATCTTTTAAATGAGGTCAGTGAGACTTGTGTTTAATGACTTTGTCAGGTTAGAGATAATGAAAACGGGAATTCAAAAGACTCAGACAAAACGTAGGCGCAAAACACATGCAGAGCAAGATACAGAATATGAAAGCAATAAACATCGCATTAGTGCAAAAAAAGAGAATATTACTCGTAGAAATAACTAAAAGGCCAATTGAGAGCAAATATATGGACACAGGTGATATGTCAGAAGTATATAAACATTGTAAGGCTTTGAAGTTTAAGTCAGAGAATTTCAAAAACGTGTTTTACCTCACATGCATTTATTGGTTACTTTGCAAAAAAAATAATTAACTATAATATGTAGATCGCTTTGTCTGTGCTGAAATTCCATACAGAGAAAACCTTTCCTGAATTATCTCTAACCTGCTGTGCATGTGTTTGGCCCTTTTGTTTTGTAACCTCTTTATGACGTTTTACTTTGTTTTCTACTCTTTGTCCTGCTTTTTTTTTCAATGACACCTGCTCCGTGGTGATTATTTTCCTTTTTTCGAGTATTAATTTCTGTTTGCTTGCACTACTGTGATCTTTACTTTCTTTTTTTATACTTTCTAATTTTCTACTTTCATATTCTTTAACTTTCTCCACACTTGAACCGCGCATACGTTTGTTTTTTTTGGAGCCTTTCAAATGCTCTGCTTTCATAATCTGCTCTACATGTGTACAGCGCCAACGTTTGTGAATGTCTTTATGAAGTTCTGCTTTGTCTTTTACTCTGTCTTTTAATTCTGAGCCCAATTGGACATGCTTTGTTTTAATTCTACTTGTTACGGGCTGATAATCACTTGCCTTATTTTCTGAATTTGCACCTAGATTATTTTTTCTTTTTTCTTTCCAAGATTTTTTTTTCTTTGAATTGTTGCTATTTCATTAGTTTCATTTTTATTTCAGAACTTCTGTAAAAACAATATGTGGAATCTTTCGTGTCCCAATATGCTGAATCTTTTAAATGAGGTCTGTGAGACTTCTGTTTAATGACTTTGCACCATAATTTAGGATAGGTTTTTCTGTTTTGAATTTCAGCACAGACAAAATGATCCACATCATCAGCAGTTAATCATTTTTCTTGGTAAATGCAGACAGAGGCCATTTATCTGTTCTCATCCTCTTAGATCTGAGTGCCGCATTTGACACCATTGATCATAATATTCTTAAGAATCGCCTTAGTCAATGGGTGGGCCTCTCTGGCAGTGTCTTAAATTGGTTTGAATCCTACCTGGCAGGGAGAAAATTCTTTGTTAGTTGTGGTAATTATAACTCAAAGACACATGATATTCTATATGGTGTTCCATAAGGCTCTATCCTGGGTCCACTGCTCTTCTCAATCTACATGCTTCCATTAGGTCAGATTATCTCAGGGCACAACGTGAGCTACCACAGCTATGCTGATGACACACAGCTGTATTTATCAATAGCACCTGATGACCCCAAATCTCTTGATTCGCTAACACAATGTCTAACTTGTATCTCAGAATGGATGAATAGTAACTTTCTCAAATTAAATAAAGAAAAAAATGAAATCTTAGTGATTGGCAATAATGGATACAATGAGGCTATTAGAAATAAACTGGATGCATTAGGATTAAAAGTCAAATCGGAGGTAAAAAGCTTAGGGGTAACCGTTGATTGTAATCTGAATTTTAAATCGCATATTAATCAGATCACTAGGACAGCATTTTTTCACCTAAGAAACATAGCAAAAGTTAGACCTCTTATATCATCGAAAGATGCAGAGAAATTAGTTCAAGCGTTTGTTTTCAGTCGGCTAGATTACTGTAACGCACTTCTCTCAGGACTACCCAAAAAAGACATCAATCGTTTGCAACTAGTGCAGAATGCAGCTGCTAGAATCCTTACCAGGAAAAGAAAATCCGAACACATTTCTCCAGTTTTGATGTCACTACACTGGTTACCTGTGTCATTCAGAATTGACTTTAAAATTCTGCTTATGGTTTATAAAGCTTTAAATAATCTCGCCCCGGCTTATATATCGGAATGTCTGACACCTTATATTCCAAATCGTAACCTCAGATCCTAAACTGAGTGTCTCCTTAGAATTCCAATAGCAAAACTTAAAAGAAGTGGTGAGGCGGCCTTCTGCTGTTATGCACCTAAAATCTGGAATAGCCTGCCAGTAGGAATTCGCCAGGCTAATACAGTGGAGCACTTTAAAAAACTACTGAAAACACATTATTTTAACATGGCCTTCTCATAACTTCACTGTAATTTATTCCTGATACTCTGTATATCCAATTCATTATAATAACTATTCATTCAAAATCTGTACTAACCCCTACTCTCTCTTCTGTTTCCTTTTCCGGTGTCCTGTTGGTGGTGGCGTGCGCCACCACCATCTACCCAAAGCACCATGATGTTCCAACAATGATGGATGGATTAAAAGCCAGAAGTCTGTATGACCATCGGCATCAAGTGACTCCGTGAAAAACCCGAACTACAAAGAGGACTATGTCATTTATGTTAGGTAGAATGCCCAGAGGGGACTGGGCGGTCTCGTGGCCTGGAGCCTGGAGTTTTTTTTTGTTTTTTCTGTCCACCCTGGCCATCGGACCTTACTCCTTTTCTATATTAACTAATGTTGTCTTATTTTAATTTCTTATTTTGTCTTTTATTTTTCTTCTCTTCATTATGTAAAGCACTTTGAGCTACTTTTTGTATGAAAATGTGCTATAGAAATAAATGTTGTTGTTGTTGTTGTTGCAAAGTAACCAATAAATGCATGTGAGTTAAACCCCGTTTTTGAAATTCTCTGACTTAAACTAATTTTTTTTTGTTTGTGTCAATGCGATCTGTGCTATCTTTTTTTGATACTGTAGCGACTGACGTAATAAAGTGTCACAAAAGTTCCACTTTAACAATCGGCGACTGCGTAACCCTGAACACAACTTTCTAGCACCCTCTCCAATCCCTCCTCCCACGGGTCTCGCCTCCCCCTTACCGCATCCATCAGCACCCAGCTATCAGTCTGCCGTGATGTACTCTGTTCTCCCTCGATTGGACCTAACAGTCACTTACAGCAAAAAAGGCTTCAGCTTGGCTGGGACGCTACAATACTTTCGACTGCTACTGCTTTCATATTCTGTACCTTTCTCTGCATACAGTATGTATCGTGCCTTGGGTCCCTTTTCTCTGCGCTGCTCTTTCTTCTTTGCTGAGAGCACAGGCTCTGAATGTTTTGCTGGCTGTCCGTACTCCTATTTAATACAAAGTGCGTGTCTTGCAAGAATCTTATGTTCCATGTCCCCGCGAGACTGCCCTGGGACAATCTCGTGGCACCAAGTCTCATGTTTACGGTCCCTGCGATGCGCTCCGTGGTCAGTCTTTTTTGTCTCGCGTGTCTTTAAAATGTCTTTTGAGAACTTCCGAGAAGATCACGTATCGTTGCCTTACTTTTCCATTTCAGGATTTTTTTTAATATAGAGAGAGATATACATGCCTCCGGTGTCAGTTTGTGTCGGGTCGGCACTGGTGAAGCATCTATTTCACTATATATATATATATATATATATATATATATATATATATATATATATGTATGTATGTATATGTATGTATGTATATATATATACATAGACTAGCCATGTGCGCCCAACTACGTTGTGCGTATTAAAGTTGTCTGTGAAGGGCTCCCTGTTTAAACGCGGCTGCCAGTCGTGAACTGGGCCCTTCGTCGCACAGCATTATGATTTTTTATAAGGGAAACAAAATTACAAAAGAAAACCCTTGGACATTGATTCGATAGGAACGGCCTACTCGGAATCACTGTCCAAATAGTAATTATGAGGTGGTGTAGGAGCATTTCTGCTTCTCTCTGTTCACAGTCCGTCTCATTTTCACGACGCTGTCATTTCCTCTCACGATCTCTTCTCAACCTTTCTGCAATCTCACAGGTTGCTTTGTGGCAATCCAAAGAGTAAGGCAATATACACGGAGCAATGGTTATAAAAGGGGGACACATAGGTATCCAGGCTCTTTAAAGCATAAATAAGAATCACTTCACTGACATGTGAGCAATCAACGGTACAACTGTGAGACACGCAGCACTCGCCGGCTACAACGTAGCAATAATAATTTCCGGAACGCGCTGTTACGTTGTCATTCATTTGACCCACTGTCTTTCTTTCATTCATATGTTACGTAGGCACGTACCTTTTATCTTTGGCAATCTCATTCTCTAACCAGGCCTCAGGAGCTAACCAGCGTAACACTGTCCACCACTCCTTTCATTATTCCAGCACATTGTTGACATCCGTGAGTAACAACAACGTACTAAACTGGAAGGTGGTCTACGCATGCGTGGAATTAGCGGACAAACAAAGATCAAGATCCAAATGAAGATTATATATAAAGATTAGTTAATTTAAAGCACAACAATTTGTTTAGTTTGAATGTCTGTGTTTTGAGGTGTGACTGGAGTACTACAGTCTTCAGTAGTATAAGCCTGGAGGAGATTCTTAATGCAATGCCAATGTTTTAGCTGTCTCTCTACTGTCATCTAGTGCTTCTTCTTCTAATTAATTTGCGGACAAAGAAAGATCAAGATCCAAATGAAGATTATATATATATATATATATATATATATATATATATATATATATATATATATATATAGCTGACAAATATATAGTGACAAATATATATATATATATTGTGACAAGAAGAGACCCGAGACATTGTAAAGGTTTGGGGCAGCCACCCGTATAATGTGTTCCAGACTGTAAAAAGTAAAAAGGTTGGTAGCAAGTAAAGTTTACAAGACAGAGTCCAAAACAGAACTGAATTCCAGAGGAAGGAAGTGAGGCTTTATAGGAAGTCTGGGGGAAGTGATGTCATCCTCGGACCGGAAGTGGCGTGTCCCAAGTCAAGGCAGTGGCTCCTGGTGGGATTTCCCGAGAAAGGTCTGCAGGGAACTTAGAAAGAGCGTTAGAGCACCACGCCACCCCCTGGGCAGATGTGTTACCATTATTCTCCAAGCCCTTCAGCTGCCTCCTATTCACACGTGTGTGACAATATATAGTATACAAATACAGTGGTGCCTCGGTTTGTGAGCATAATTCATTTTTGGAAACGTGTTTGTAATCCAAAGCACTCGTATATCAAAGCGAATTTCCCCACAAGGAATAATGGAAATTCAGATGATTCGTTCTACAATCCAAAAATATTCATATAAAAATGATTAATACAAAATATAAAGTAAAAATGCATAAAACAAATTAACCTGCACTTTACCTTTCAAAAGAATTGTGGCTGGTGTGAGGGAGACGAGAGGAGGAGGAAGGTTATTGCGTAGGACGACTTTCACTCTAACTAACGGAATCCCTGCTGTCTGTTGGCTCACTGGAATCTTTTTCTTTTTTTGCGACTTTAACAAGGAATCCTCTCTAATGACAGTTGCCTTTGCCTGAAGAGTCACTACACTTGGACACAAAATAAAAAAAATGCTTTATGCACTATAAGGTTTCTAAACTCTTTTGGGATTCCACCCAACGGGACAACACACGGAAGAGCTTTCCGAAGCAACTGCAGGTTCCCAGCGCTGTAGCAGTTTGGTGCAAAAGTGAATCTGAAAAGATCACGGCCATGATATAAGTGCCTGCCATCGATGGGTGGTGCAAGGAACATTATAAATGCAGGGCAGGGCCGGGACAAGGGTGAGGCAAACGAGGCACAATGGGAAAGGGCGCCAAATTAATGAAAAATGAAAATGAATAAATTGCAAAATAAAGAAAAAAGCCAAATGTGTGTTGCAATGTTCGTCAAATACCTTAAGCAAACTGACGATTTTCATCGGACGCTCTCTCTCGATACACTCGTTTCCTTGTATGATAGCACCCTATAAATTCTGAGAATTCTTATCAGAAATAATCAGTTTCAAACATCAGGCAATGACGTTAATTCCAGACCTTAAAGCAGTTATGAGTTTAGATCTTTTAAAAACGATTCATGAATATCGTTTAGTACAGTCCTGTCCAAATGTAGAAGTTGCATTGAGAAATGTAATGCCATCCAACTCATGTCAATAAGGCAATCATGCAGGGGCTGGACAGAGCATGGACCAGGGCACTTCAGAGGGAAATAAACCTGACAGTCGTCTGCTTAAAGATGAAAGGAAATACCGTGTTTCTGGGAAATATCGCAGAGTGGCAGCAGATACAAGGAGAACGGAAGAGGTCATAGGATGGAGCTGTGTGGTACCCCCCAGGGGAGGGCAACAGAGGTGGAAGTTAAATCATCAATGCTGACACAAAAACTTCTGTCCGAGAGATAAGACCTAAACCATTGGAGAGCTAAACATGTGATGCCCACCCACTGCTGTAGCCTGGAGATGAGGATCTCATGGTCTAGAGTGTCAAAGGCAGCTGTTAAATCCAGAAGCATAAGTAGTACACAGTCACCAGAGTCCACTGTTAAAAGAATATCATTAAAAACCCTTAACTGAGAGGACTCAGTGCAGTGGTGAGTTTTAAACCCAGATTGGAACACTTCCAGTATTGCATGTTCGTCCAAGAAGGACTTCAGTTGAGTGTAGATGAGTGCATTTTTTTTGCATAGAAAGGCAGTGGTTCTCAACCTTTTTGGTGTTTCAACTTTATTTTTTTCCCAAATGAGTGCCTTTGCGATCCACAAAGTTGAGATTCCTGCTTGGTTTAATTGAGCAAGATCATCAGTGTGGGTTGCCTCACCTGTGAGATTGATACAGTGAGTGGGTTTAATCAGGCACTATCCTTAAAGTGGGTGTGGAAACACCATGACTCATTTCCATTATAAACAGCAGCAAGTTGCAAATCAATGGAGGCCTCCTGTGACCCGACCCAGTCAATGAGAAACACTGCTCTCAGACCTTCACAAAGAAGGCTGTGGATACCCAGGAGTCTGTCAAGCAATTCAAAATATTATTTGTGATGAATCATTCCAATCTAAGGAAAATCATCTACGTTGTATAAATTGAAAGCAACTGCTAATTAGTCCAGGACTGGTCAGCCAGGAAATTCAGCCCAAGAGCTGAAGAACCCTCTAAGATCTCCACAATTTCACTGTAGGATCTGTAGGTCTCTCTTGCAATATCTGATATCAAAGGGCAGACATCTCCAATCAGAAAGGTATTGCACAAATCTGACCTTCATGCATGCAAGATGCGCCAGGAAAAAGACTCGTTCTCAAAAAGACCATTAGAACAAGACTACAGTTTGACATTGAACGTCTAAGCATAGACCAGGCCATCTGGAGCAATGAGCTCTGGACAGATGAATCAAAGACAGAGTTGTTTGACCACTGTACTGTAATGGTAGACATGTTTGGCACAAACCATAGACAGCATTTTAGACGAAGAACCTCATAGCAGCTGTGAAGTAGGGTGGTGGAAATGTCCTGGTTTGCTATGTATAACACAGTGCGTAGAATTCACACTAAAACATGGTGTACGGACAAAAACAGAAGTGTGCATACACACAAAAAAATCCAGATGCACTAAACTGTGCGTATGCCAAATTCCATGGACTTCCCCTTTACAAATCCCATTGAATGTGAAATACACGCCCACAGCCTCACCTACTGCACCCGGCAGTGCTCTAGGTGCTTTCCGATTAGCCTCTGGCAGCATTGTGGCGGAAATGCTGCCCGTGAATCCAGCTCCTTTTCAAGCAGCGCTTCCTGGTGGTGGCCACGGACCCCAACAGCCTTGAGCTTCAGAGCCCCAAGCCTGTGGCCCAGATGCAACCCAGGGGGGCTACCCTCTCATGTCCCAGAGTATAAATTGCCCTTCTCCTGGTCCCCTGCTCCTGAAGGTCTCCCAGTAGGGCATGATCCCCAGCCATCCATCACAATAGGATCCCCAGCTATAGATGATTTAATGCCATCTCATTCTTTTGGTGATTCATCCCTGGCCGATGTAACTGGTCCAGCACTGTTGCAATAGCAATGTGGGTGCAGTTGACTGTTCCAATTAAATTTGGAAAACCGGATATTGTTGCGAATTACGCTTTCATGTTTCACAGTTCAACCACAGTGTAAGGAAATCTCATCTATCTGGATGACAAGCAGATAATACCATCTTATACCGTTGGCATAGAGTGACTCAATGATGTTTGTGAAATATCTGATTGGTCAGAAAGTTCATGTTGAAAAGTTCCTGTGGTTAAAAACCCGAGAGTGAACAGAATTTTCAAAGTATTGGTAGAGCAGAATTCTTCAAAGTCTGCCTTTGTAAAACTGGCACCAGTTCAGCACACTGCCCCAGGAGGAGAGCTGTGCAGAAACTGAAATCGACTGAGAAGCCAGTTATCATCATCATCATCTACTGTATAAATATGCACTCTCTTATGATTCTTCTAACAACGCTAAGGCAGCCATGGTAGTTGGAATAGTTTAGCCATTCCATGCAATATCATATTGTTACAGAATGATTACGATCAAATTCGTGAACGATATGCAATTAGTTTCGGTGTATTTGATAAATCCCGCTTCATTGATGCAAATATGAAAAAGAAAGGTAAATGACACAGAAACAGTAGCTCTGCTGTGATGATGGGTGTCGCCAGTTTGCAAAACTGAGTAGAAACGTGCGTACGCAAGGTGGGGGGCTACCGTGTAATGTGCGTGGCTTTACACCAAGTGTAGTTTTTATACATCTCAAAGTGTGCGAGGAAATGGGCGTACTCACCATTTATACATGAGGCCCCTGGGTGGGATTGCTTTTCTACCTCAGGGCTTTGGAAGCCTGCAGTGAACATGTCAACAATGAATTCTTCATCATATTAAAGTGTGCTTGAGGAGAATGTGAGGCCATCTGTCTAAAACAGTTGATGTTGAACCTTAAAGCATGATGAAGATCCAAAACACAATAGCAAATCCAAGAAAGAATTGTTAAAGAATAACAAATGGAAGGTTATGGAGTGGCCCAGTCAAAGCAATCCCATTGAAACGTTGTGGGGGATTTGAAAGAAGCAAGACATGCAAGAAAACCCACAAGCATCTTGCAAATGAATTTGGAATGGATGAGTTCTCGAAAATATCACCGAGTTAAAGTCAGAGACAGATGGGTAGTTACGGAAAACGCCTATTAGAAGTAAAGGGGCAATACCAGTTTCTGAAGTGGACTTACCTTTTCTCTGCAGACCATTACATCTATTGACATTGTGTTGCGAAAATGTTTGAAAAGGCCACTTTTCCTTGTGTCTTTATTCACGTATATCATTTTTATCTGTAGGCACTGCTTGCATAGAAGATCTACTCTTTGCCTGCTCAGATATGTTGAAAAAGTCAACACTTTCCATGGGGTGTACGTACTTTCTCACAAGTGTAAATTCATTATGTGTTGTCCAATATTACTTATTTTATGATATTTTTCACATCTCTCCTCTATTTTGGTTAAGCAGTTAGGTTTGGATCGTGAGATTGCAGAGGAACACTAAAGATGCACTCATGCTACGTCTCTGTCTCTCTCTGTGTTGTTGGCGGTCCAACAGTTTATTGTCCACAAAAAGTCTGTCCCACCTGTAATTGTCCAGGTAGTCAGGATGATGAAGCCTTCCCTACCCTGTACCCTTCTTAGCCCTTTATTTCAAGAATTTGAGTCTCTTGGACACTATTATCATTGAGGGTCAGCTCGGCAGTGCCCACTGTTTGTCATTTTGTCTTCTTCATTCGGCTGCTCCCATTTGGGGTTGACACAGCGGATCATCTTCTTCCATATCTTTCTGTCCTCTGCATCTTGTTCTGGAAGCTCTATCCTTAGTGCACTTCTCCCAATAAACCCCTAATGTCTCCTCTGCACATGTTCAAACCAATGCAATCTCGCCTCTCTGAATTTGTCTCCCAACCGTCCAACCTGAGATGACCCTCTAATGTCCTCATTTCTAATTCTTTTTATCCTTGTCACACCCAATGCCAATCTTAACATCTTTAACTCTTCTACCTCCAGCTCTGTCTCCTGCTTTTTGGTCAGTGCCATCGTCTCCAACCCATAAAACATAGTTGGTCTCACTACCGTCCTGTAGACCTTCCCTTTCACTCTTGCTGATACCCGTCTGTCACAAATCACTCCTGACACTCTTCTCCACCCATTCCATCCTGCCTGCACTCTCTTTTTCACTTCTCTTCCACAATCCCCATTACTCTGTAGTGTTGATCCCAAGTATTTAAACTCATCCACCTTTGCCAACTCTACTCCCTGCATCCTCACCATTTCACTGACCTCCCTCTCATTCACACACATGTATTCTGTCTTGTTCCTACTGACCTTCATTCCTCTCCTGTCTAGAGCATATCTCCACCTCTCCAGGGTCTCCTCAACCTGCTCCCTACTATCGCTACAGATCACAATGTCATCAGCAAACATCATAGTCCACGGGGACTCCTGTCTAATCTCATCTGTCAACCTGTCCATCACCATTCCCACTGTTCGTTACTAGAAGGACAAAATGCCCAAGGCTGTACAGTTCATACAGTAATTAGCTACAGGTTAGAGGTTAGGTAGCTCTGTGCCCACACCAACACACACACACACACACACACGCGCACTGCTCACAAACCTTTGTCTCCCTTTTCTCCTTTTGGGCCAGGCGGCCCAGGTCTTCCTTCTCTTCCATTCCTTCCTGGCGTATCTATACAGAAGGTCATCTTTGTGGGCTCCTCGGCTAGACAAGACCAGATGGCCATGATGAGAATAGCTGATGTCAGGATGAGGCTGTGCAGCTGCATTTTTGAAGATCAGTACTGGAACAAAAAGAAAGTGTGTTAGACTTCTCCTGAAGTGGGGTGCAAGGCTTTTTTTTATCTGAGTTACAGCAATGGTGAAGTATAAGAGAGACCAACCCAGTAATCCAAAGTCAGAATTCTTTACTTTTGCAGAAGGGAGGCTCCTACAACTCGTCACTTCTTCAGAAAGCTGGGCGATGAGACAGGAGATGTTATATGCCTATGGTACAACAAACCAAGATAGCTAAATAAGGAGTTACTAGGTGTTTGGGGAATAGGATTGGTTAATAATGACTAAAATATTTTGTTGCTAACTAGACTGACGTGAAGTAGGCAGGATTTTAGAAAGCATTTCATCCTCCCAACCCCCCCAAAAAACCAGTACTTCCTCTTCAGCAGTTTCCTGAAAGGTGTTTGCTGGTTTAGCAATTTCTATTCCTAACCTTCAACGTATCTGGTAGTGTCTAAATAAAAACTGACTTTAATACTCTCAGGAACCTTAGCAAGTGGGATTTTCTAGTAATATCATTAGACTTGGAAACATTAAAGGTTACATTCAGTATTTTTCAAGTCAACATTAGTTCTTCAGAAACAAAAGAACATTAAAACAATCTGGATGAGAACAGGCCATCCAGTCCTTAATTCTTTGAAAATAACATCAGGTTGGGTTTAGATGATCCCTAGGTTTCTACTGTCTACCACACTACTGGGTATCTTATTCCATGTATTCCAGTTTTCTCTTCGAGGTTTGTACATACAATGTCCTCAGTTGCTAGAAAAGTGATCTGTTTGCTCCCATCATTAGCAACATGAACATTAGAACAATTGAGACGAGAACAGGCCATTCAGCCCAACAAAACTTTCCAGATATGTCCACGTACCTAATCCAAAATAACATCAAGTCGAGTTTCAGAGGTTCCTAAAGTCCTCCTGTCCACCACACTACTTGGTCACTTATTCTAAGTGTCTATGGTTCTCTGTGTGAAGAAAACCTTCCTAATGTTTGTGTAAAATTTACCCTTAACAAGCTTCGACTGGTAACCCCATGTTCTTGATGAACTCATTTTAAAATAACAAGTCTCAATCCACTGGACTAATTCCCTTCATAATTTTAAACACTTCAGTCAGGTCTCCTCTTACTCTTCTTTTCCTTAAACTGTAAAGGCTCAGCTCTTTTAATCTTTCCTCATAACTCCTCCACTGTAGTCATCTAAATAGGCCTCATCGCCATAGAGTTAAGCATCAAGTTTCATTATTAACAAGGATTGAGGTCTAATTGGGAGACTGGCTGGAAACTGGCCAGGTGTGAGGGAAATCCCTTGCCAGACTCTTCAACTCCCCCTGGTGGCCCCCAGTGGGAACCAACAGGGTTGCATCAAAATCCACACTCAAGAGGAACCTGTGGTGATACAGCCGCCCAGGAGAGCTGCCCTCCAGTAACCCAGGGGAGGTAACGCCTCGCAGATGCTCTCTCTCCTCCAGTCTTTCCATCCCACTGGCTTCCCAGCCAGACAACGACCGTGGACACCCATCACATTAGCCTTGAGATTTCATTGTTCCCTGCACAGACTCAAGGCGCCCAGTGCCCCAGAAGAGAAACAGTGACGATGGAAGAGCAACATCACAAAAGAAAACAAAGAGAAAACAAAGACACGTGTGACCAGTTTTCATCTGATCGTCAGTTAACAGCATTTTCATGAACATCGATTGCTAAATCAAACGCTGCCCTTGGACATTCTTCCTTGACATCACTGATTCCTTTCAGTAAGCAGTAAGACTATTTTATCCAGACTTTACTATCGATCTTATTTTCTATTGCTTATTATTGTTCTTTAATAAATATTAACTTGTTTTCATATTTCTACGCTTTGTCTTAATGTCTAGAGTGATTGAAGTAATAAGGTAGATTTCTTTGAGCACCTGGTGCAGCTGGAGATTTGCCATACGCTCCGTGCTGCGAGGTTTATCAAGGCTGAGGGTGTGAGCTCCACCCAATAGTAGGTAACAGTACATCAAGTAAGGCATTCTTGGCTGATAAATGGCCAATAGACAAAGATGCTGAGTCTTTGTATGTTTAAATGTATTCTTGGAGACCAAAAGTAATATTTAGGTGTGAGATCTATTTAAAACATTGTATGTTGTTCGTGCTGATAATAAATAAGTCTCTTGAAGTGCTGAGAGAGTGCAAGTTGTGTTATTCTTATAGCACTTGTGTGGTTTAAAGTGCTAAAAGTTAGCCAGCTGTGTGTGTTGTCATTCGTAGGGCACTGTTGTGGTTAGGGTCTGAGTGTGTGTGTGTGTGTGTGTGTGTGTGTGTGTGTGTGTGTGTGTGTATCTATGTATGTGTGTGTGTTAATTTTTAGGGTGCGGGAGTAGACCAATCCAATGACGAACTTGACAAGTGTAAGGGGTAAACACAGTCACTTACTTGTAAGTCCTCCTTATTTTCCTTTAGTTTTAAAAATCTTAATCTTCCATTTTGGCAGTCAAATGGAGCAAAAAATAAAAATAAAGGGACCGCTGCAGTGCACTTGACTTTCTGATATCGCTAACTTATTGGCGCCTCAGCATAGAAGAACAGCAGCAACAAGCACCTGTTGGGCTCACATGCAGGGTGATACGTTACTGTCGGACTCACCTTGTGCCTTTTCACTGTGGTTTTATGTCCGATCAGTAAAATTAAATTAAATATGACACACATATTCATTAAAGATATTAGACAGACAGTGGAAAGTCAGGGTGTATAATAAACATGTCTGCAAGCCTTATATTGGTGACATACAGAGAGACAGTGACCATTTGTGTCACACGGTTGGAAATCGAGTTTTAATTTATATGTATACTTGCATCTATTTAATTTCTTTTTTGACCAGGAGGATATTAGCATACAGTTCATCCAGAAAGTATTCACAGCACATCACTTTTTCCACATTTTGTTATGTTACAGCCTTATTCCAAAATGGATTAAATTGATTTTTTTCCTCAGAATTCTGCACACAACACCCCATAATGACAATGTGAAAAAGTTTACTTGAGGTTTTTGCAAATTTATTAAAAATAAAAAAGCTGAGAAATCCCATGTCCATAAGTATTCACAGCCTTTGCTCAATACTTTGTCGATGCCCCTTTGGCAGAAATTCCAGCCTCAAGTCTTTTTGAATATGATGCCACAAGCTTGGCACACCTATCCTTGGCCAATTTCGCCCATTCCTCTTTACAGCACCTCTCAAGCTCCATCAGGTTGGATGGGAAGCGTCGGTGCACAGCCATTTTAAGATCTCTCCAGAGATGTTCAATCGGATTCAAGTCTGGGCTCTGGCTGGGCCACTCGAGGACATTCACAGAGTTGTCCTGAACCCACTCCTTTGATATCTTGGCTGTGTGCTTAGGGTCGTTGTCCTGCTGAAAGATGAACCGTCGCCCCAGTCTGAGGTCAAGAGCGCTCTGGAGCAGGTTTTCATCCAGGATGTCTCTGTACATTGCTGGAGTCATCTTTCCCTTTATCCTGACGAGCCTCCCAGTTCCTGCCGCTGAAAAACATCTCCACAGCATGATGCTGCCGCCACCATACTTCACTGTAGGGATGGTATTGGCCTGGTGATGAGCGGTGCCAGGTTTCCCCCAAATGTGACTCCTGACATTCACACCAAAGAGTTCAAAATTTGTCTCATCAGACCAGAATATTTTCTTTCTCATGGTCTGAGAGTCCTTCAGGTGCCTTTTGGCAAACGCCAGGCGGGCTGCCATGTACCTTTTACTAAGGAGTGGCTTCCGTCTGGCCACTCTGCCATACAGGCCTGATTGGTGGATTGCTGCAGAGATGGTTGTCCTTCTGGAAGGTTCTCCTCTCTCCACAGAGGACCTCTGGAGCTCTGACAGAGTGACCATCGGGTTCTTGGTCACCTCCCTCACTAAGGCCCTTCTGCCCCGATCACTCAGTTTAGATGGCCGGCCAGCTCTAGGAAGAGTCCTGGTGGTTTTGAACTTCTTCCACTTACGGATGATGGAGGCCACTGTGCTCATTGGGACCTTCAAAGAAGCAGAAATTTTTCTGCAACCTTCCCCAGATTTGTACCTCGAGACAATCCTGTCTCGGTGGTCTACAGACAATTCCTTTGACTTCATGCTTGGTTTGTGCTCTGACATGAACTGTCAACTGTGGGACCTTATATAGACAGGTGTGTGTCTTTCCAAATCATGTCCAGTCAACTGAATTTACCACAGGTGGACTCCAATGAAGCTGCAGAAACATCTCAAGGATGATCAGGGGAAACAGGATGCACCTGAGCTCAATTTTGAGCTTCATGGCAAAGGCTGTGAATACTTTTGTACATGTGCTTTCTCAGTTGTTTTATTTTTAATAAATTTGCAAAAACCTCAAGTAAACTTTTTTCACGTTGTCATTATGGGGTGTTGTGTGTAGAATTCTGAGGAAAAAAATGAATTTAATCAATTTTGGAATAAGGCTGTAACATAACAAAATGTGGAAAAAGTGATGCACTGTGAATACTTTTCGGATAGACTGTATATGGTCATACATGTTTGTTGCTGGGTATAACTCAATAAAGTGTATTTAAGTAAAAAAAAGTCTTTATAATTATTGTATTTTATTCAGGAACACTGTAATAGCCTAATATAAGGCATGCAAAATTGATAAAAGTAAACTCATGGTTCATTTATTCTCAATCCTTAAAAATACAAAATGAACTAAACATGAATGAGTTCAAAATTGAAATGGTAAATGATGAACGTGAATTTATTTATTTTAATCTGTGTGAACTGAACTTTGAGCGAGTTCTTGTGAGGTTTAGATTTGCACAACACTGCTATGGATACTTGTTTGAAAACAGTAAAAGTGGAGGAAAGAATCCAGCTTTTTGTACTGCTTCAAAACAATAAAACAGTAAAACTAGACACATTACCTAAAGACATTTCATAATAATTTCTTTTCTGGGTGTTCCTTACACATTCATCGACATTTGCATAATGATTGGAATCTTATTCCAACTTCTTCTTCTTCCCACTTCTATGTTGGGTTGATGTGCTTGATCAACCTTCTCCACACAGCTCAGTCCTGCACCTCCTTGTCAGTCAGGCCTCTTTCCTTCAAATCTTCTTCTTCTTCATCCATTCACATCCGCTGGTACCAGTAGGGACACTTAGAGTCCAGCTCCTTTGTTCTGCCACCTTTCTTAAGTCCAGCTAGACTCCTGGAGCACCTGATCACCCCTGCTGCCTCAGAATCAGCTAAGATTGATCCATCCCTGGGACGCCTCTGACGACGCTTCTCCGTGGGGCTTCCTCGACCGCTCACTTCTGTGAAACCCACACAGGCACCACCCTGATTCTGCTCTGCTTTCTTTGTGTTCCCTAGATTTCTTCCTTCCCGATTTCTTTCTTCTTCATTTCTTTTTTGCTCTTCCTGACCTAATCAGATTGTTTTACAACCCTGTGAGAGTCTGTGCGCTAAATGATCTGTGGAGCCTCAGCGAGGACAGACAATGCCCTTAAATAAGCCATTAGCTGATTCCCCCATTTCACTCACCAGGTCTGAGCAGAGCTGTTCTTTGAAAACATCTGCACCTGCTCAGATCCTCCACAGACCCCAGACACACTTCACCACATAGGTGGCTTGGGATAAAAAAGAAAATGGAGGAGCAAGTTGCCTTTTGCAGAGCATGTTAGGAGACCTGAAATCTGCCAGAAAAACCTTGGCAATGGCTGCTTGTGGATTTCTGTGAGAAAGACGCACACAGTATTAAGAGTTAGTAGATGCTTAGTCCAAATGGGTTGAGGTAGAGAAAATTATGCTTTCATTTTGTTCTTTTCATCTTATGGTTTGCCAGAGGAAATCATTTCTGATAACCATCCCCAATTCACTTTGGCTGAGTTGACAGAATTTCTGGAGTGAAGTGCAGTAAAGCATAAAACATCAGATCCTAATCATCCACAGGTCAACAGGGCCTGTTAAGGGAAAGGTGCAGAACAAAGTTTTGAGCATCTTCTATTTCACTGTCTGCAGTTTTTAATTCTCATTTACTATTCCTGATGCATTTCACCTCCCCGTTGACTGTTCTTTATTTACTAAACTACTGAAAAAAATCTCTTTGGGTCGTCTTTCCCCTTATCTGTTATATTCCTCTCCAACTGTCTTTTAGCCTCCCTAATATCCTTCTTAATGGTTGTCCTCATGTTCTCATACGTCCTATGATTCACATTGCACTTATTAGTCTTATACGCCTTATTTGTCTGTTTTTGTGTGTGCAGCTTCTTTTTTTAACTCTTTATTAACCCACTGCAGTTTTTTTTAATTTCCTCTTAATTCCAAATTTAGGTATGTACCTGTCCTGCATTATATGTAAAACAATTTTAAACCTGTTCCAATGCGTCTTGTCTCTGCACTTCAAAGCTTATCCCAGTCTATCCTCCTTAGACTTTACCACATCTGCTCAAAATCTGCTCTTCCAACGTTGAACTTTACACTTTTGGTCTTTGTATCCGCACTCTTACAAAACACTGAGAAGTGTATTATATTATGGTCACTTGACCCCAGTGGTTCAATCACCTCTACCCCCTCAATTCTATCAAGATTATCACAAATTACTAAATCTAGACAGGCTTCACCCTGCGTTGATGCTTTAACATACTGTATTAAAAAACAGTCACTGATTACTTCTAAAAACTCCTGCTCTTGTGCTCCTCCATCTGCAAGGTTATCCCAGTTAATATTAGGGTAGTTAACACCTTCCATGACTATAATATCTCTCTGTAAACTTGCCCTTTTAATATTATTGAAAACATGTGTATTGAAATTACTGTCTGCATTGGATGGTCTATAACACACTCCTAAAATAAGACCTCTTTCCCTAATTCTTTCCAGATGAATCCAGATGTCCTCACTAAGATGGGGCTCATCGTCCAACTGAAGAGGACTTGTGTTTAAATTCAGTTTGACATAAACAGCAACCCCACCTCCTTTTCTGTTCTATCTATCCTTCCTAAAAATGTGTATCCCTCTATGTTACACTCATTTCCATCTTTTCCGTTATTGCCATAATATCATAATTATGTTCTCCTACATAAAACTGCAACTCGCCTTATTTTTGATACTTCTAGCTTTAAGGCAAGCTATTCTTAATGTGTTACTCCTTTTACATTTAAACATTGGGTTAGTATTTACATTACTATTTTATTTTTACTGTTGTTTGTTCCTCCATGTACAGTTCTAAACCTGGCTTGTCTTAAACTCCTTGCCCCCCTTCCCTTCCATTCCATGGTTTAAACAATCCTTGGCTAACCTACCTGTATGCCTCCCCAACACATTGGTGCATCTCTGGTTCAGATGTAACCCGTTGTGGAGGAACAGATCCCATCTGTCCCAAAAGGAGTCCCACTGCCCCATAAACCTATACCCTTCTACCCTGCACCAAGATTTGAGCCACACTGTAAGTCTTCTAATCTCCTCAGTCTTACCTGGACTGGCACATGGCACAGGCATAACTTCAGAGAAGACTATCTTGTCAGTTCTACTCCTCAGCCTGGCACTTAAATCTTTTAATTTGGATCACAGAACTGACAGACTACCCTTATGTATGTCATTTGTTCCAACATGAACTATGACAACTGGATCCATCCCTGCTCTGGCCAACAAAAGCCTATCCACCCTTCCAGTGAGGTCCCCCATCTGTGCAACCAGAAGGCAACACACCATGCGAGACTCTCTGTCTCTGGAGCACACATGCGCTTCAATTCCCCTAATGATTGAGTCCCCAGCTATCACTACTCTCTCCTTCTGGGAACTGGTTTTGGGGTGGCCCGTTGGGGCTCCTCCTCCCTGCCTACCACCTCAGAATTATCAGAGACACCATCCAGCTCCTTCAAAGACCTGATAACGGTTTGACACTTCTAATTTTAGGGTTGATGCCTCTGGAGAGTGTGCACCCTTTACCTTATGCCTTTTGACTGTGACCCACCTATGTATATATTAATATCACAATAATATATTTACTTATATTTAATTTTTATTTCTACTTTTATGCCTTATAAGGTTCACAATGTTATTTTAAAATCATCATTTGGATTAAACGGATTAAATAATCTACTATGTTTCCACACAAATAAGACAGGGTCTTGTATTTTGCTCCAAAAGATGCACTATGGCTTATTTTCAGGGGATATCTTAGATTTATTCATGTACAGCAATCTACATTTATCCAAATACAGTCATGTCATCTTCTGGAATATCGTCATAACTGTCCACAATCAAGCCCTGAATTTCAGCCTGAATTTCTTGCAACGCTTTTAGGATCCTCCAGGATCGATGTGCACGCTTCAATATTTGATGAATGGTTTGATGTGGTGAAGCAAAATGCCGACATACAGATGCATTTGTGGTGCTTTTATATTCAAGCGTCGCATGTTCCCCATCGTAATGAAGCGATACATTTTAAAAGTCTCACATACCATATTCTGTGCTGTCTTATTTTTTTTTTGTACTTTTACAATACCATCAGAATGTACGGCGGCGTATTTGAGCCACAGAGAAAAAGAAAATAAGGACACAATGAAAAGGTCTATTTTGTGATTAAAGTGGAAATGTCCACTTTAACCTCGTAGTTTACTTTGTCATTAAAGCAGACCGTCATAAACGTCATCCTAAAACTGACCCAGCTGTTAAATCATCACGTGCTTCTGGGGCTTCCTCCTGACCTGACTGCAGCGGCAAGCAGTGATCGCCCCACTGAAACCTTACATTTATGATATTCCAGCTCTCTCTGCACATTTAGAATTCTTAGATTTATATTTGATATCACTTTCATGATGAAATACATTACAAATATGTATGTTACACTTCACTGATAAATCATTAACTTTGTTTAAATAATGAAAACTGCTAATAATTACATATATGGGGTGGCACGGTGGCACAGTGGTAGCGCTGCTGTGTCATAGGGAGTCACGTCCCTGGTGTTCCCTGACTGGAGTTTGCATGTTTTTACTGGTGGGTTTCCACAGTGTGCTCAGTTTTCCATCCAAAGACATGAAGGTTTGAGGATTTGGTGAAGCTGCAATGACACCAGTGTATGTGTGTGTGCTTGTGTTCACCTTGCAATGAGCTGATGCCCCGTTCGGACATTTTGTTTCTGCCTTGTGCCGATGCTGCTGGAATGGGCGCATCCCTGGATTGATGGATGTAATCATGAAACATCCTTTTGAGAGATATTGGGGCAAGGTGTCCTCAGAATTTAATGGATGTTTCTGGCACAAGCGTCACATTGCGTGAAGTATAAACCCGGCCTTAGGCGTCATACTTTTCAGCTGACGATCTTGACTAGGGCTTATTTTTGGGGCTGGGCTTATATTACAGAGCAGCCTGAAAATCATGCTAGGACTTATTTTCGGAGTAGGTCTTATTTTCGGGGAAACACAGTATTAACGATGACAAAGCATAATACTTTATTTAGTAAAAAAACACTGTACACCTTTGAGCAAATCTCGACTTGTAAACATCTAAACGCAGAGGTTCAAATCATTCAGCCTGATCTCGACACAAACCCCTCCTTAGTTGCAAAGTTTCAGATCTTGAACTGATCTTGACAGGAAGACTGAAAAACTGCTTTTACTTCTAAAGTTCACAACTTCCAGTAAATCTTGATAAGAGTTTTAAACTGACTTTCATCGTCATGTTCAGTTTATTGACAAATGTTCACATTTTCCAACTCACAGCCACAGGATCACAAACCAATTTCAATTTTTTGGCACCTGAGTCTCTCCCGACACGCCTCTACAACATCACATGGACATTAGGGACAGTGCCTCTGGATTGGCAGACCTGAGTGGTGGTCCCCCTCTTTAAGAAGGGGGACTAGAGGGTGTGTTCCAACTACAGAGGGATCACACTTCTAAGCCTACCTGGAAAAGTCTATTCGGGGGTCCTGGAGAGGAGGGTCCATCGGATAGACGAACCTCGGATTCAGGAGGAACAGTGTGGTTCTCGTCCTGGTTGTGGAACAGTGGACCAGCTCTACACCCTTAGCAGAGTCCTGGAGGGAGCATGGGAGTTTGCCCAACCAGTCTACATGTGTTTTGTGAACTTGGAAAAGGCGTTCGATCGTGTCCCTCGGGGAATCCTGTGGGGGGGGTACTCCGAGAGTATGGGGTACTGGACCCCCTGATAAGGACTGTTCGGTCCCTGTACGATCGGTGTCAGAGCTTGGTCCGCAGTAAGTCGAACCCATTTCCAATGAGAGTTGGACTCCGCCAGGGCTGCCCTTTGTCACCGATTCTATTCATAACTTTTATGGACAGAATTTCTAGGCGCAGCCAGGGCGTTGAGGGGGTCCAGTTTGGTGGACTCAGGATTGGGTCACTGCTTTTTGCAGATGATGATGTCCTGTTTGCTTCATCAGGCCGTGATCTTCAGATCTCTCTGGATCGGTTCGTAGCTGAGTGTGAAGTGGCTGGGATGGGAATCAGCACCTCCAAATCCGAGACTATGGTCCTCAGCCGGAAAAGGGTGGAGTGCCCTCTCAGGGTTGGGAGCGAGATCCTGCCCCAAGTGGAGGAGTTCAAGTATCTCGGGGTCTTGTTCACGAGTGAGAAAAGAATGGAACATGAGATCGACAGGTGGATCGGTGCGGAATCCGCAGTGATGCGGGCTCTGCATTGGTCTGTCGTGGTGAAAAAGGAGCTGAGCCGTAAGGCAAAGCTCTCAATTTACCAGTCGATCTATGTTCCTACCCTCACCTATGGTCATGAGCTATGGGTAGTGACCAAAAGAACGAGATTGCGACTACAAGCGGCTGAAATGAGTTTCCTCCGCAGGGTGTCTGGGCTTTCCCTTAAAGATAGGGTGAGAAGCTCAGTCATCCGGGAGGGGCTCAGAGTAGAGCCGCTGCTCCTCCGCATCGAGAGGAGTCAGATGAGGTGGCTCAGGCATCTGTATAGAATGCCTCCTGGACGCCTCCCTGGTGAGGTCTTCTGGGCACGTCCAACCGGGAGGAGGCCCCAGGGAAGACCCAGGACACACTGGAGGGACTATGTCTCCCGGCAGGCCTGGGAACACCTTGGGATTCTCCTGGAAGAGCTAGAAGAAGTGGCCGGGGAGAGGGAAGTCTGGGCATCTCTGCTCAAGCTGCTGCCCCCGCGACCCGACCTCGGATAAGCGGGAGACAATGGATGGATGGGATGGATGGATGGATGAGTCTCTCCCGATCCATTTCTGACCTGATTTTAGGTTTTTAGGATAAACTTTCACCAGTGGGCCAGGGAGGTCTATTTTCTTGACCCTAGGAAGTGTAACTTGAACAAAAGGTGGAAGATTTGGGATAATCACATTGAAATACAAAGTCGTATGCCATTAAACCCTTCCATAGTGTTTTAATCTTGTTAACAGATCACTCGTGAAATGCTTCTGACTTGAACGATACCAACTCACCTCTTAGGTTATTTTCTTAATAGGGATTAGGAAGAAATGTGAGAATTGACATTATAACTGTTACCTGTAACCTCTTACCTGTCTCACTGTCCTTCTTGTACACTCCCTAATGACAGGCTGCTCTCGGACTGGGACTGGCTTTTATTTTCACTCATTTACTTCAGCCCAGTTTACTGCCGATGGAGGACTTCACAGAGTGTCCTTCATGCCCTTAACACGTTGACTGATGGACCATTTATTACTACGATGCTGCCATATTGGTCTATGCCTATATGATAAATAATAAACTATGTCCAAACTCATAAAAAATGTAAATAAATGTATTAGAAAGCAACCATTTTATTATCAACTGTTAATTCTGATTCTAACTATAATTACTTTATTCTTTGTTACTTAGGATTGCCTAATCTTATTTTTATTTTTTCTTTCTTCATCTTGTAAAGCACTTTGAGCTCCATCATTTGTATGAAAATGTGCTATACTGTATAAATAAATGATGTTGTTGTTAATGACTTTATTTTCACCAGCAACATGACAAAAAGTCTGCATTTGAATGAAGGTCCTTGAAGGACGGCACCACGCAGAGCGCAGGCTTAGAAGCACACGTGCCATAAATGTAATGCATTTCTTTGTGCCTTTCACGCGTGTGGCACACAATACATTTAGAAGTTGGTGACTGTGCTCAGTGGGTAGCAGAATATCCATGTAGTCAATGTTTGGGATGCCCTGAGATGTAGAGATGCCATCAGAGGCAGCAATCCGCATCATTGCCAGAGCCTACAGGTTCCGCATCATTGAATTGATTGTCATTATCTTGATCACAGTCATTATCATCACAATATTGATCTTGTAATATGTCTAGTTGTTTCACTACATCAGGAGCTTGTACCTTTTTTGTGACGACATAAGTACAAACTGTTGCCACATAAACAAAAAAATAAATAAAAATCTATGGCCGTCCACGAGATGGCAGCATTTTAGCAGGTAACTGAGCAAAGCTCTCCAACAAGTAGTTGTACACTGAGCTACAACTTCTCTCGTATGTCGCATCTTGACAAGCTCAATGAGATATGACTTAACTTGTACTTCACATTCAAAGTGCTATGCTGGACAAGGGATGAACAGTCATAGCCTCCAGCAATGCTGGCAATCAATAATCAGAGAGAAGCATTGAGTTTAAGCATTTGCTTATATTTGTTTGATATGATATGTATTTGCATAATTAGCCAATGGTAGCAAATATAAGCAACACAAAGAATTACACACCTTGGGTGGGTTCATGCAGTCTTCACTCAGTCCCAGGTGGCTCAGTTCCTTGGCTACAAATTATATACCCTTAAGTGACAAATAAAAAGAAAGATTTCTTGCCAGAGAGTGTTTTGTCTTGGCAGAGTAATATATTACCCTACTTTCCCCTTTTGCATTATTAATGTGTAGCCTTTGTCAGAATGCCTCAGATCTCCCAGACTTAATACTGTATATAAAGTATTGTACCATATAACTTCTCACCACCTTCCCGTCCACATCCATAACCTAAGGCAAATAGATGTAGTAAAAGACAAGCAGGAGTTAAGTTACACTTTTTGTATTATTGATAATATTCATGAATAATAACAATAAGTAAAGTATAAGTGAATATTGGCAACCATACAACCTGATAAATGTTGATGTGTAGTTTCAGGCGGCACACAGACTTGTCAGTTACTTAAAATGTCTCTAGTGAAGTCCTCATTGGTGGTCAGCTTTCTTCAGAACAGGCCGCATGCCTGTCTCAATATGGCTGCCGAGCTGTGCTCTTCATTGTGTTGTCCTTTTCAGTTCATGGTGTGAGAGATGGTCTTTCATCAGTTGGTCAGAGAGAGTGAGAGAGCTAGGGAGGGGTAAAGCAAGCAAATTTATGCATTCTTTCTCCAAACCCTTATGGCCAGGCAAGTAATCATCCTCTGTCCCGGGCAGGATGACTGTCCTTCCTCAATCATACAGATAACATTGTTCAATCAATTCAGTCTTATTTATGCTTACATAATTGCTTTCCCCTTTCATTTATTTTCACAGTGACTATTTTTGTCCTCTGTTAGATAACTTACCTAAAGCACTAGGAGTTGAGCTGTTTTTGCACTCTGTCTGCTCTGCCTGGTATTCGACTCACATCCATTTGCCGTCAGAGTGCCTGTCATTTGAGTAAAGGAAATAAATCTACAAAATATACAAGCTCAAAGAACTGCTTCCATTGTAGAATTGAAACTTGTTCATAGTTGAGGTTTCACTGAACGTTTCTCCATTTAAGATGAACGAGTTCACTAATTCTAAAATGCTTTCTAATGGGAGATTTTGAAATGGTGAAACTTCATTCAGTGTAATCTGTTCAGATATCTGAATGAAAATTAAACTGGCTGGACATTTTTTTTTTAAGAATAAGAGTGCCACATCTCAACAAAACTGGTCCACGGGGTGCTGAGTTATTTCATGTGGGCAGACAGAAGGACAGACAGACAGACAAGCATGGGCTTTTGCAATAGGTGCTTTGCATATTGTATGCAAACACACCTGAAAAGCAATTAAGATCCAAATGAACTAAAATTAAGCTGAGAGAACTTCAAAACAAAAGGCAGTCAGTATCTCCCACCTTGCACTGAAGTAAGCGCACACACCTGGATTACTTCTGCTAGAAGAGCAGGCCGATTCTCAAAAGACAGGAGCATTATTAATACTAAAATTCTCTGAAACCAACGAAAAGACTTGTAATCCCGGGCCACCTTAAATTCCTTTGCACCTCTCCATTAGTGTCTTTTGTTTTGTAAATATGTCGATCAGCACAAGCAGCAAACAGCCTGCTATCCCATTCCCCCCAGCAACGTAGCTCAAGTCGCAGAGAAGATTCTCAGAGCTAAAGTCAGTTTATCTCGGTGTGAGGTACCTGGAGTTGTAGAGGGTAAATAATAAATATATTGTCATTTGGAATACAATTCACGTGTGTTCCAAATGTAGGATGACAAGAAATGCAACAAATAACTAAAAAAGAAACATTTTTCATAATTTAGTAACAACTGACAAAATGTAGACATGATGTGTATAAGGTGTGAAGACTGAAGTCCAAATATCAAATAAACACTTTCACAAATGGGACAAATATAACAGAACAAGTGTGCTTTTATTCAAGAACATAACCAAAGAATAAGAAATTGGATTAGGGGTACGACGCTGACACCTCCGCTTGGGTGGTGCAACGGTAAGAACTTCTGACTTTTAATCAAGAGATTTCCGCTTTGCATCTATAAAGGTGCTATATAAATAAAATGTATTATTCTTATTATTATTACTTTTGTTATTATCACAACAGAAGGTAACTGTAGCTACACAAGGCATCACATACACATTTAAGGACAACCATTAACCAACGTCATAAGGACAAATGAGAAAAGGCCTTCAGACTCAACGTTTGTCTTTCCTGCTTCATATTAACTTAAACTGACAAATTATTGCCCGACTCCACTTACACCAAAGGTCATTCCAAGTCCCATCTGACTTCATTTCAAAACAGTCCTCCTCGCTTTGGTAATCATTGGGTTCCCCTGATCTCCAGTTAGTAAACATCACAGGATTCCCTGTGTTGAAGTCTTCATATTGGCCTTCTATTTTCATGTCGTTCACCCCAAGGTGTGCGCCTACGGTCAGTTTAACAAGCTGCCATAATGCGTCGTTCTCTCCTGCTGATACTTGCATTGCAATTTCTCAGTTGGTTTCCTTGCAGAGCTTCATGCCTTTTTCAAAGTTTAGCGTGTCGTTCTTGGTGGCAAACATCCATATCTGCTCCAGTAGGTGAATGGCATGCCTATGAAAATGATAAAAAATGACAATTACCTTGCTGAATACCAATAAATTCAGGTGTAAAGGTTTCAGCACACTACACTCAGTTTAGGATTAAATAATAGAAACTAGGGGGTTCGCCCCCTGCTCGCTTCGCCTACCAACCCCCCCGGCCTGTGCTACACACCAGCCACATTGCGTCTCTGCCACTCGCGTTGTGAAGAGGAGCACCCCAAGGAGACCCGGTCACTCATCCGAAACACCCTCTTACACGGTGATACAATGGGAAACACATACAGTTTTTATTTTACCTCCTCTTTGCTCGATCAGCTGCTGGCTTGCTGCTGTTGCTGCCGTGCCGTGTGATCTTCATCTCGCACTGCGCTTCGAACATTTAAAAGCCTGTACAGCAGCTGTCCTACTCTTTGTCTTTTATTTCCTGCCCCGGGCCTGGTTAAATCTTTTGGCACAAAGTTTCATCTCACTTGATGTCACTTCTTGATATTTTTTAGTTTATAATTTAAAAATGGAATAAGAATCTGAAAATCTAACAACATTATATTAAAGTTCAATACATTCTGAAAAGAATGATACCAAACATATACATGTAGGTTTTATAATAAGCCCGATTTAAAGCAAGACAAACAACATGAGATAAAAATGTCACATAAAATTGTTGCACTTTTAATCTTAGGATGTTATATAGAGAGAGTAGATTCACTGCATCCAGAAAGTATTCACAGCGCATCACTTTTTCCACATTTTGTTATGTTACAGCCTTATTCCAAAATGGATTAAATTCATTTTTTTCCTCAGAATTCTACACACAACACCCCATAATGACAACGTGAAAAATGTTTACTTGAGGTTTTTGCAAATGTATTAAAAATAAAAAAATTGAGAAAGCACATGTACATAAGTATTCACAGCCTTTGCCATGAAGCTCGAAATTGAGCTCAGGTGCATCCTGTTTCCCATGATCATCCTTGAGATGTTTCTGTAGCTTCATTGGAGTCCACCTGTGGTAAATTCAGTGGATTGGACATGATCTGGAAAGGCACACACCTGTCTATATAAGGTCCCACAGTTGACAGTTCATGTCAGAGCACAAACCAAGCATGAAGTCAAAGGAATTGTCTGTAGACCTCCGAGACAGGATTGTCTCGAGGCACAAATCTGGGGAAGGTTACAGAAAAATTTCTGCTGCTTCGAAGGTCCCAATGAGCACCGTGGCCTCCATCATCCGTAAGTGGAAGAAGTTCGAAACCACCAGGACTATTCCTAGAGCTGGCCGGCCATCTAAACTGAGCAATTGGGGGAGAAGGGCCTTAGTCAGGGAGGTGACCAAGAACCCGATGGTCACTCTGTCAGAGCTCTGTGGAGAGAGGAGAACTTTCCAGAAGGACAACCATCTCTGCAGCAATCCACCAATCAGGCCTGTATGGTAGAGTGGCCAGACAGAAGCCACTCCTTAGTAAAAGGCACATGGCAGCCCACCTGGAGTTTGCCAAAAGGCACCTGAAGGACTCTCAGACCATGAGAAAGAAAATTCTCTGGTCTGATGAGACAAAGATTCAACTCTTTGGTGTGAATGCCAGGCGTCACGTTTGGAGGAAACCTGGCACCATCCCTACAGTGAAGCATGGTGGTGGCGGCATCATGCTGTGGGGATGATTTTCAGCGGCAGGGACTGGGAGACTAGTCAGGATAAAGGGAAAGATGACTGCAGCAACGTACAGAGACATCCTGGATGAAAACCTGCTCCAGAGCGCTCTTGACCTCAGACTGGGGCGACGGTTCATCTTTCAGCAGGACAACGACCCTAAGCACACAGCCAAGATATCAAAGGAGTGGCTTCAGGACAACTCTGTGAATGTCCTTGAGTGACCCAGCCAGAGCCCAGACTTGAATCCCATTGAACATCTCTGGAGAGATCTTAAAATGGCTGTGCACCGACGCTTCCCATCCAACCTGATGGAGCTTGAGAGGTGCTGTACAGAGGAATCGGCGAAACTGGCCAAGGATAGGTGTGCCAAGCTTGTGGCATCATATTCAAAAAGACTTGAGGCTGTAATTGCTGCCAAAGGTGCATCAACAAAGTATTGAGCAAAGGCTGTGAATACTTATGGACATGGGATTTCTCAGTTTTTTTATTTTTAATAAATTTGCAAAAAACTCAAGTAAACTTTTTTCTTGTTGTCATTATGAGGTATTGTGTGTAGAATTTTGAGGATAAAAATGAATTTAATCCATTTTGGAATAAGGCTGTAACATAACAAAATGTGGAAAAAGTGATGCGCTGTGAATACTTTCTGGATGAACTGTATGTAGCCTTTGTCAGAATGCCTAATCTCACAGATTTACCACTGTTTATAAGGTATTATTGTATATAACTTATCCCCACCTTCCCTTCTATATCTATAACCTCAGGCAATTAAATGTAGTAAAAAGACAAGCAGAAGTTAAGCTAGTTTAAATAATGTATTATTGATAATATTTATAAATAATAATAAAATGCAAAGTATATTTGAATATTGGCAACCATACAACCTGATTAAATGGTGATATGTAGTTCAGGTGGCACACAGTCTTGTAGTTACTTAAATGTCTCTAGTTAAGGCATCATTGGTGCTCAGCTTTGAGCCACATGTCTGTTCAAAATGACTGCTGAGCTGTGCTCTTCATTGTGTTGTCTTCTTCATCGCAGGTTAGCAAGAGAGATGCTTCTTTCAGATGTTGGTTAGTAAAAGAGATAGTGTGAGGTTAAACAAGTAAATATATAGAATTTCTGTCCAACCCCTATAGCCAATAGGACATCATGGTACTTAATGGCCTCTAAGACAAGCCAATTCCAAACAGCCATACTTCAGACCAATGGGGGAAATAGAACATCTTAACACCTGCCTCCAAACCATATGTTAAAGTACACCTTAGCCCATTTGCGGGGGTAGAAATGACTTTAGCAAAGAAACACTTGCCAAACTGGTTTAAAACACACATCCCCCAAATCCTGTAGTAAAATTCAAACAGACCCATTCCAAAAGGGGGGGGGGGGGGTTAAACACTAAATTACATTGCTTTGCCAAAATTACAAATAAAGGCATACCAAATATTCATTAAGTTATATGTAAAATCTCACATCACAACCCACTGTCTATATTTTTAAATTCCCCTTTTCTGTTCCTGGTGCTTTTCACCTCCTCCTTGACTGCTCCTTTACTACTAAAATGTTGAAAAAATCTCTTTTGCTTTATCTGCTATATTCCTCTCTAACTGCCTTTCAGTTTCCCTAATATGTTTCTGACAATGGCAACCATTAGGGCTTTAACAATTATTTTTAAAAATTATTTATTTTTGATTCCTTTATACATTTCTTCTGTTCCATCTTTTTTTTTAGTTTCTTGAAATAATGTAAACACTTCAGGTGGTGGGTTTTGTTGATTTATTGGGTACATAAGTACAGTTAGGTTCATGGTCACACTTTGTAAGAACAGTGACTTCAGGGATTCTGTTCTGTTTGGATAAAATTGGAAAGCTAATTTTTAAAAACTAATTTGAACCCGTGCACTTAATTTATCTTTTTTGTTCAATTATTTTTCCCTAACCCTAAGCCTAACCCTAGCCCTGTACTATTTTTTTTAATGAATTTAGGTCTTCTTGACACCATTAGTGCCTTCTTTTAGTCACAAGCAGAACAAAATGCAGAACTGGACTTACATTTTTCAGCATGTCTCACAGCACACAAAAAAGATTCTGGCTTGGGTTCACTCACTGATTAGCATCATCTTCAATTATAGGTAGCTCTGTGCACACAGAACCACCCACCCACAGCCAGCATATTCCTGGCTCACAAACCTCTCTCTCCCTTGTCTCCTTTCAGGCCAGGCGGACCAGGACTTCCTTCTTTTCCATTCCTTAAAGGTCCATCAACACAGAAGGTTGTATTTGTGGGCTCCTCGGCTAGACATGACCAGATGGCCGTGAACAGAATGGCTGATGTCAGGATGAGGCTGTGCAGCTGCATGTTTGGAGATCTCAGTCCAGAGTCACTTTTCAGAGTCTGAATTCTTTACTCTGACAGAAGGGAGACCCTTACAGCGTGTCCCACCGGCCTTCTTCAGAGAGCTGGAGCTTCACTCAGATGTTTTTAAATGCCTGTGGTGGACCATCATAAAGAGCTAAATAAGGACTAACTAGGTTATCGAGCTAAATGACTGGCTAATAATGACTAAAAATGTTTCAGCCGTTCATTAGGATACTTCTAGGCTTGCAGCTCCTCCCCAAGAAACCTGTATTTCCCAAGGCTGCATGGGATTTGTAGTTTTAGTGGGCAGCCCTGTTGGAGTCCTCAGGTGCCACTAGAGGGAACTGCTGGATGGAGGCTCTCATGTCACTTGACCTGGAAGTACTTACAGTTGACCATCCTCTTATACCAGAAGAACTCCCAGGTTCTGCTGGAAAAACAGCCGTTCCGCCTCACCCAGTAAGTTACGGGTCTGAAATTGGTTTACAAGGATTGCATGGAGGAGAAAGGAAAAGCAATTGTGATGAGTAAAGGACGGAGACAGTAAAAGATACTTTATTCAATAGAAATACTCTTTGTTTGAGTCTACTTAGTTGAGTCTGGGTCTTTGGGGTTCTGCTATGCCTCCTGTAGATCGCAGATGGTGACACATGTATTAATTAATTGATGAAAGAAAAGGATTAACCAAAAACAATCAAATTATTTCACAATGTGTGATGCAAATACACCTTTTTTTATAGCAGATATTTAAAATCAATCTGTCAATAATTACACAGTGTTTCTCAGGCAAAATCACATACAAGCGCAAACGTATCCAGACCCCCTCACTTTCTACACATTTTATGCTGTTGTGTATTTAACTTTAAACGGATACATTGGCCATTTTTGCCTGTGAATCTACACTCAATAACCCATAAATGACAAAGAGACAACATGTGTTTAGAAACAAGGTTTGCAAATTTATTTGAAAATCAAAAACTGAAATTTCTCATTCCTAGACATGTTCAGGTCCTTTGTGGTGGCTCTCCATATTGTGCTCAGGTGCATCTTGTTTGTTTGAATTCATCATGTAATGCATCCAGAACCTGAAATAAATCAAACTGAATTGACTGGGGTGGTTGTGTGAGGTCGTGACAGTGGAAATCAGCCTGGTTAGCCCATTTAATTAACGTGGTAACAGAAACGGCTCATGATGGCGCATGAATGGCAAAGTAAAACAAAGCAAACTGCTTCTGTAGCAATCCGGTCTGAAACTGAAATTGGTGCATTTAATCCTTATTTGTATTGTCTCTCTATCTCTCTCTCTCTATCTATCTGTCTATCTTTCTTTTATATAGTGCCTTTCATTATCTATCTATCTATCTATCTATCTATCTATCTATCTATCTATCTATCTATCTATCTATCTATCTATCTATCATCTATCTATCTATCTATCTATCTATCTATCTATCTATCTATCTATCTATCTATCTATCTATCTATCTATCTATCTGTTATATAGTGCCTTTCATTATCTATCTATCTATCTATCTATCTATCTATCTATCTATCTATCTATCTATCTATCTATCTATCTATCTATCTATCTATCTATCTGTTATATAGTGCCTTTCATTATCTATCTATCTATCTATCTATCTATCTATCTATCTATCTATCTATCTATCTATCTATCTATCTATCTATCTATCTATCTATCTGTTATATAGTGCCTTTCATTATCTATGTATCTATCTATTTGTTATATAGTGCCTTTCATTATCTATCTATCTATCTATCTATCTATCTATCTATCTATCTATCTATCTATCTATCTATCTATCTATCTATCTATCTATCTCCACACCTCCCAGCAAGCTTCATTTACCATTCACCCGACTCTGGCTCGCTTGCTGGGTTTTCAGCAGTCCTTCTTATAATCCTTGACCCGGAAGTGCTTTTTCTCTTTCATCCTTGTGACCTGTCAGACAGAGAATTCAAGTTTATAATCAGCTCAGAAGTACTTTTGGTTTTCCGTCCTTGTGATCTGCTAGTTCTTCCATGCTAGGTGAGAACTTTGTCTCCCACCATCTTTCCACAGTGTCCCCTTGTGGCACTCACGTTACCCAGCAGGGCTGTGGTATTAAAGTACAAGTCTCATAGTGCCCTGCAGGAATCCGGGGCACTGCTGCAGTCCAGGGGAGCTGCTATCTAGTGTCCTAAAAAATCTGCCTTCCCCCATCCTTCCACCTTAGGGTGGTCCCGGCCGGGTTGAGCTGCCAGCTGTCTCTTACAACATTTATACTGACACACAAACACATGCATAAACAAGCAGAAAATGCAAAATTATCCATCCATCCATTTTCCAACCCACTGAATCTGAGCACAGGGTCACGGGGGTCTGCAGGAGCCAATCCCAGCCAACACAGGGCACAAGGCAGGAACCAATCCCGGGCAGGGTGCCAACCCACCGCAGGACTCACACACAAACACACCAAGCACATACTAGGGCCAATTTAGAATCGCCAATCCACCTAACCTGCATGTCTTTGGACTGTGGGAGGAAACCCACGCAGACACAGGGAGAACATGCAAACTCCACGCAGGGAGGACCCGAGAAGTGAACCTGGGTCTCCTAACTGTGAGGCAGCAGCGCTACCACTGCACCACAGTGCCGCCACATGCAAAATTATTATTATTATTATTATTATTATTATTATTATTATTATTATTAATTAATAAGTAGTATTTGTCAAATCAAATTTTACTAGTCTATGAAATTCTATTACTTTGATGAAAATAGGCAAAAAAAAATATCAAACAAATGTACAGAATATGTTGGTTTAAGAATGAACAAACGAATCCCTTGACAATTTGAACAAAGAAATTGGTGCATTTAATCCTTATTTGTATTGTCTTGAAATATTATGAAACAGTCGGCCCAATGCTCCATTATAATACATAATACATTAGCTAAATATGGATTATTATTTAATGACATTTATGACTATTTGAATGAACATGAACTCATGATCCATTAAACACTGCAGTATGCTTTGTTAATGCTTTAGTAATGAAAGTTATTATAAAATGAAATTTAAATTTCAAATGAGGTATTTTAAAATCATTAAAAAGTGGTAATAAACAAGGGTTAATATTGGGACCCAATGTTTAAGATTAGGGCTTAAAAAACAGAGACTTTAAGGTTAGGAAAGGGGTGGGAAAAGGACCACTTTACAGTGAGGTTAAGATAAGGGATTGAGGGGCCAGTAAGTCAAAAAAAATTCTATAAATGGGACTAAATAAGCCAAAATCAAAGAACAGTTTTGGCCAAATCCTCACTCAATTATATTTTACCTGTAACGGCGCCCTGCACGATAACGCACAGTGAATACACTTGCCTTATAGTTTTCCTCCTCTTTCTCTGTACGTTTATCATTTGTTTGCTCAGAGGCTGATGCGCTTGCTGCTTCCTGAGCAGCTCTTCTGTTCGCCACCCTAGTGGCCCGTTTCTTCTCTTCTTCCATTGGCATCATTTCACGTTAAAACTAAGTAAGTCAGTGTTTGTGTTGCAATGACTTTGTACGTTTTCTTTAATTTTTCACTTAGGCTGGCACTGAAGTCTTCACTCTGCCTCAAGAATGAGATATGAAGAGCTAGGGGAAGTGACGGTGAAGGTGGAAGGGAACGAGAACGGCGCCTGTATGCTAACACCACACGGTTGTTGATTCTACAATTAAATAAAAGGAGAAATAACCCTGGAGGTCAATCATCACCGCAAAAGCGGATAGTCGACATCACATAGTATATGTATACCAAATTTCAGGTCAATAGGTGAGACGGTTTGTGAGCTGCAGGTGATTTTAAATCCTGGACAGACAAACAGACAGCCACTGTAGCATATTATATATAAAGATATTTTGGGTCTCTATCAATTTGGTGTTTTGCATTATGCAAAACATTGGCATAGTTTAAAATATTTTCGTGAAAACTAGAAACTTTACGCATTATTTTTTGTTTGGCAGAATAAGTTGCTATTTGAGTCATTTTTTTTTTAATATTTTGCTTTTAGTCTTGCTTGTTTTAACTGTACAGCGCTTATGTCAGTTGTAATGCTGTGTTTTTAAGCGCTTAACAAATAAAAATGGTATGGTATGGTATGGTATTTGCAGGACTGCAGATGTTAAAGCGATCTTAACTGCTTGTAAAAATCCTGGAAAATGTATTTCTCTACTATGATTTATTATGTAAAAACACTCGTGAACACCTACAGAAAGAATGACACGTTGAACCTTTGGTTGGGGTGCAAATTTAATAATATAAGAAGCCAGTCTCCTAAGTAAGACATTCTTAATAATTTCAATATGCACTCCAGCATAATAACAGCAGTCTAAGTTCATCAGGTTTTGATCAATAACTGACTGAGAAAAATTTGATTGCCGTTTTTTCCAAATATTCTGTTATAGTTTGTTCAACCTTTGGCAAAATTGAATATTTTTAGGAGAATTAAAAAATAGGGTGAGGGGGTGAGGGTGTCAGGAATGTTCTATTAACATGTTAGCTCAAAGGAGATCAACAGAAGCTAGCGTTATCTATGTAGCTGCAGTATAGGAAAGTGCCCTTCTGTTCTAGTTAGGCAAACACTTCTGTGAATTTAACATCAATACTAAATTACTAGAATTGTTTCTAACTGAAAATACGACAGAATGCATGTAGATAAAGAATGAAAGGTTAACTGTGTATCTTAAGCCTCAACCTGTGTCAGTCATGCTTAATATTCCATAAACTGACAAATTATGGTATAACTCCCAGTACACAGAACGTCACTCCAAGTCCCGTCAGACGTTATCGCAGAGCAGTCCTCATCGTCTTGGTCATTACTGGGCTCTCCTGGCGCCCAGTTAGTGATTTTCACGGGATTCCCGCTGGCGTCTTCAAATGTGCCTTCTTTTTTCTTATCATTCAGGCCAAGGTATGCCATTCCGTCTGATTTAATGAGCTTTGTTAACGCCTTGTTCTCTTCCATACTGGCTGGTGTGGCAATTTGTCCACCGGCTTCTTGACAGAGCTTCACCCCGCCTTCAAAGTTTAGCTCATCGTCTTTGGTAGCAAATTTCTTCTGTCCATGTTTGCTCCAGTGGGTAAACTGAAAGCCTGTGAAAATAATCAAAAATTACAATTATGCTGCGTTTGTATGCCAGTTTATTCAACTCTAAAACTTGCACAACACCTCAGCTCAGTTTGGAGGTAATTAGAGTGTCAGAACAAAAGGACGAGAAAGTAACACAAAGGTTTGGGGCAGCCACCCCGTATATTGTAGTTGGTCATTGGCAAGGCAAAGAAAACGAGTTTAACTGAGTTCAAAATGGAACTGCCGCATAATGTGTGACAAAATGACGATTTTAAAGTCTAGCAGAGGAAATGCGGTCATCGGGCTGGAACCAATTTTGATGTCATCGGGACTGGAACTGGAAGTGACGTCAATTGGGACTGGAACCGGAAATGACGTCATCGGGGCCAGGTGGGATTTCCAGTAACTGTTCTGCAGGAGATAAAGGGAAAGGGTTAATGCACGCTGCCCTCTCCTGGTCTGGCTTGGAATTACCCTCATTCGAGCCCTTTAGCTGTCTTCCATGCGCATGTGTGTGACAAGAGAAATAAACAAGTCAGCCTGAGGGGGGCGCCAAGCTGAGGATATGCCAAGCTTGAAATCAGAGAATTTCAATTCAGCACCTACTGTATAATCCATCCATTATCCAACCCGCTATATCTTAACTACAGGGTCATGGGGGTCTGCTGGAGCCAATCCCAACCAACACAGGGCGCAAGGCAGGAAACAAACCCCGGGCAGGGCATCAGCCCACCGCAGACCTACTATATAATAAAAAAGAAACACAATTCTGCATGTCACACATGTACGAATAAGGGACAACTGAAGGGCTCTAGTGACAGTAATTCTACCACCGCTCCAGGGGTGGGCGCTGTCTCCTACTGCCTTTTTCTTTTCCTCCCTCTACAAACTGGATGATTGATGGCTAGAACACCTCTGACATCACTTCAATGTCCATCCACCTGGACCTGCCTCTTCTTGCCAGAAGGACCTAAATCAGGAAGGTCCGCCATCTTGAATCAGTCTGTTCTGAACTTGTGTCTGCTAAGATGTCTCCACAATTATTGCGTGTTTTTTGATTATTTTCTTCAAACCATTTATATGGGACTAGCAAAATACCCGCGCTTCGCAGCAGAGAAGTAGTGTGTTAAAGAGGTTATGAAAAAGTAAAGGAAACATTTTAAAAATAACGTAACATGATTGTCAATGTAATTGTGTTGTCATTGTTATGAGTGTTGCTGTCATATATATATACATATACACATATACACACACATATACACACATATACAGATATATTATATATACATATACACATATATTTTTTATATATATATTTTATATATATATATATATATATATATATATATATATATATATACACACATACATACATACATATACACACATAGATGCACTTACAATAACATAGAAATCAATATAAACAACATTAACATCATTATCATATGAGAATATGAAGTAATATATAAGAAGCACATTTCATATAAATATAAATTATTAAACAGTAAAATCTTCTTGTATAATTTGCTACCGTGGCTTTTCGTTGGTCTGTCCAGGATTTTAAATCACATGTAGCTTGCAAACCGTTTCACGTATTGACTTGAAATGTGGTACACATATAATACGTCACGTCTGCTATCCGCTTTATGGGTGATGAATGTATTACTCTTTTTATGTTTATTTTATTTTAGAATCAACTCCTATCTGCGCACACCAGGGCGGCCGTGGGCAGATGCGTATGGTGTATTCACTCCATGTTATCGTGCATTGCGCTGTCACTGGTATTTTGATAAAAGAATTTGAACAATATATAAGAAGCGTATAAATTATTAAACAGTAAAACATTAACATTTAAGAAGTAAAGTTACATTGAGTACTACTGCAGTGCCTTCGGGTATACCTCATTTTTTCTTTGCCCATTACATGCTTAAATGTATAAATTTTTTGGTGTACCTACCCGAGAACACGCGACATATAACCGACCGTGGGAGAAGCATGGATTTTAAACACGCGTTGAGTTCATCTGCTGGTCTCCCTCGTGGAATAACTGGTAATGTTTGACTAAAATCTACAGCGAGTAAAAGGACATTACCTCCTTTTTTTTTTTACGATCTCTGAGATCTTGCTTTTTTCGGTTCAAGGCTTCATAAGCTGTTTTATATTCAATGTTGTACTTAATAAGTACTAATTATCCCAAACCATCATCTTTGAATGTTGCAAGACTTTCGCCTTGTATGTAGATCGGGGTAATTACATTCATTGCATTCCTAGTCTGAATCACAATCTGATTGTATGGGTGGTTACCTGGCACTGTAGGGTTGCCACCCGTCCTTTAAAATACGGAATCGTGCCGCGTTTGAGAATGAAATTGCGCGTCCCGTTTTGAATCAATACTGGACGGGATTTATCCCGTATTTTTTTTATCATTTTTTTTTTAAAGCAGCGTCTCATGCAAATCATCCCACACGCATTTTATGAAGATGCCTCCTTTCCTACTTTTGATTGGGTAATACTTGATGTCATCGTTAGTTTGATTGGTGTTTTTAACTGTCCAGTGAGGAGGGCGTGTCTTTTAAGTACAGTCTGCAAAGTGTTTGCACTGAGATGTTGCGTCAGCGCCATAGTTGAAGCCCCTAACGTTGCGGTCAGCAAGTCGGCTAACATCCGCCATGTGCCGTCTTTCAGTTGCGAGAAGCAGATCATAGAATGGTTGAAACTGTTGCCCCTAACGTTGCGCCACGGCGTGTGCTTCGTTTATACCTCGTGTCTTCTCATTAAACTTTTATCTCGCGAATATGTTATTGCAATCCGCAGCGGGAGTGTTTCTATAAACTTAATTTAAACTTACGTTTTACACCGTGCTTTGTTTCCCTTATGAACATGCTTGTATGCTTAACTCGCTCCGTTCTCAATTGTTTAATTAATTTTTTGCTCTTCGCTGTTTGCGGCTGTTCCTCCATTTCCCCTACTTCGTTCTTTTATCTCGCGAATATGTTATTGCAATCGTTAACGGGAGCGTTTCAATAAACTGATTGAAAATAGTTTTGCATTTACCTTTTTAGTAAAAGGCGAGCTTTTAAGCCTGAGAAATCACCCCGTAAATGCACACGTTTAATTGGACATGTGTTAATATGTATGGTTACACAGTATTAAAAGACAGTGAACAACGTCAGTTACCTTTCTTCCCGCGTTTGATAAAAGGTGAGCTTTTAAGCCTCAGAAATCACCCCGTAAATGCACACGTTTAATTGCACATGTGTTAATATGTATGCTCACACAGTATTAAAAGACAGTCAAAAATTAACGTCATTTACCTTCGTTCCCGCGTGTGACTCGTGCTGTAAATGTCTTCCTTGTTTTTAGTTCACGTGATTACGTAGGAGGCGTGATGACGCGATACGTGACTCCGCCTCCTCCATTACAGTGTATGGACAAAAAATATGTTCCAGTTATGACCATTACGCTTTGAATTTCGAAATGAAACCTTCCTAACTTTTGTAAGTAAGCTGTAAGGAATGAGCCTGCCAAATTTCAGCCTTCCACCTACACGGGAAGTTGGAGAATTAGTGATGAGTGAGTCAGTCAGTCAGTGAGTCAGTCAGTCAGTCAGTGAGGGCTTTGACTTTTATTATTATAGATGACAAGGCTGGTACCACAACTCTTTATTGTTGTCGTCAGATTGTTGTCACGGTAAGTGCTGAATTTTGGGGTATTATAGCCTTTTCCTATAGTGGAAGCCATTTTGTATAACGCTATTAGGGTTGTATCCCATGTTTCTGGGGGTGTGGTTTCTGGGGTCATGACCTCAAGTTCATCAGCAGTACTTACGCTAAGCTTTGTCTAATATACAGATAACTCCTTCAAAGTTCTTATGGTAATTCACTCTTTGTGATCGATTTTCGTGTCTTGCCTGGACAATTTTAAACGAGATAGATGTGCTCGATAACAGATTTTAAGTTGAATAATTGAATGTCTTGCACATATGGAGCTGAAGTGAATTCTGTGCATGGCTGCCTTCTACTCCGTTATTGATAAGGGGAATAAGACAGAGGAGTCGAGTTGGGTGGAGAACTTTGTTTCTTGGTGTGAAGAGAATTGTCTGCAACTCTACATAAGCAAAACCAAGGAACTAATTAACCGAGGAGCCCTCATGTCTTGATACTATTCTGGGAGTTCATCTAGAGGTGGTGCACTTCTACAAGTACTTGGGAGTCCACATTAATGACAGGTTGGGTTGGTCTCGGAACACAGAGGAACTAGACAGAAAAGGGAAGAGTAGGCTAACAGCATTCTTTTAATGTGGGAAGTGGCATCCTTCACACCTTCTGTAACTCTGTTATAGCCAGTGTGGTGTGCTGGGTGGGTAGCATTACTTCAAGAGAGGACAACCAAATCAACTTCTTCTTCTTTCGGCTGCTAACATTAGGGGTTGCCACAGCGGATCATCTTCTTCCATATCCTTCTGTCCTCGTCGTCTTGCTCTGTCACACCCATCACCTGCATGTCCTCGCTCACCACATCCATAAACCTTCTCTTAGACCTTCCTCTGTTCCTCTTGCCTGGCAGCTCTATCCTTAGCACCCTTCTCCCAGTATACCCAACATCTCTCCTCTGCACATGTCCAAACCAACACAATCTCGCCTCTCTGACTTTGTCTCCCAAAGTTGAGCTGACCCTCTAATGTCCTCATTTCTAATCCTATCCATCCTCGTCACACTCAATGCAAATCTTAGAATCTTTAACTCTGCTACCTCCAGCTCTGTCTCCTGCTTTCTGGTCAGTACCATCGTCTCCAACATGACATTGGTCACGTAAGCTGAACCAGAGGAGAGTGGACAGAGGAGATACTTACGCTTATCCGGATTAGAGATACTGAGCTTCAATGCTTGAATTTGTTCCTCCAGTTTTGTGATGATCTTCATGTCAGGTGGAGGCCCTGAAAATAAACAAAGAGACAGGCTGATCCTGAGACACAGAAAACATGGTGGTGGGTATCTAAAAAATGTGAACAAAGTAATGAAGGGCGAGTAAAGGATGAGTCTGGCATGTGGGGCATCATGACTATAAGAGCCAGCCTTAGAAAGTAATGATAAAGTTAAACTTAAGTGTTTACTTAATTTCAGTAACAGAATATCAGTTTCATGGTATAGTCTTTTACCCACCTGTAACAAGAAATAGAACTTTCCTTCCATTATCTGTACAACTGAGTGTTAATTATGCCAGTTAGTCTTACTGCTAGCATGGGCTGTCTGCAAATAGGGGATGGCATACAGTTTTCTGACCGTGTTTAATGTGCATAACATGCTGTCATTGCCACATTGGATGGATGGGCATCCCGACCATAAAAGAGGATGGTTCCTTACCTGGACGGGAGGCTCCAAGCAGGCAGATAGGCATCCCGGCCAGGAGAGAGGAAGGAGCCAGACCCAGAAGAGATGGCCAGAAGGGATGGACGGACAGCCCATGAATTGTCAAAGAAGCCGCAGGGGATACATTATACCCCCAGGACATGAGATGGCAGCAGCCTTCCAAATCGGTGCCCATTTGGGAACCAGCAGAAAATGCTGGGAGGCAACACAGCCCTGCTGGAGACCATGTGGGCCACAAGGAGGCACTGTTGGGAGATGTGTTCCCCAATTTATAGGACTTTTGTATGACCCGGAAGTACTTCCATCGGGCAGATGTACGCATGGGTCCTTTATAAAAGGGATCGCACTCCCTTATCCAAGTGAGTCGGAGCTAGAAGTATGTGAAGCAACATTCAATGGGAGGAGGACAGTGCGATGGTGAAAGGAGAAGAGAGAATTGTGGAGAGGAATTGTGGAAATAAAATCCATGTATTTGTGCTACTTTTGAGTATTTTGGTTAATTACTTTTTATTTCGCCTTATACAATTTCTTGTGTTAGGAATTTGCTAGTTTTCGCATACCCCTTGGGGTCAGAGCGCAGGGTCAGCCATTGTACAGCACCCCTGGATTACAGGATAAGGGTCTTGCTCAAGGGCCCAGCAGAGTAGGATCTCTTTAGGCAGTGACGGGGATTCGAACCGGCAACCTTCTGGATACCAGCACAGACCCTTAGCCTCAGAGCCACCACTCCGCCCCAACCGGGTACTTTCTGTGTGATCGTGTTGGTGGTTTTGGGCCTTGCTGACGGCCCCAGTTCCATTGCACTACATAAGTTCGACTGTACGACCAACCTTAAACGACAGCCAAAGTTTATCGGAGCAGAAATTTAAAACCTTGACCAAGAAAAAATTTTTAATGGCACGATGCAGAAAGAAATCAAATGGATTTTCAATCCTTCATCAGCCTTTCATCAGGGTGGATTATGGGAAAGACAAATCAGAAGTATGAGAAAGATTCTAAACTCAATACTTAACTAGCAAACACTCGATGATGAAAGTCTCCAAACAGCGATGTGTGAAGTTGAATCAATCATCAACACCAGACCCCTCACAAAGACATCAAATGACCCAAATGGTTTAGAAGCCCAGACACCCAATCAGTTACTATAACTGAAGACACAACCCAGCCTGCCTCCAGGATTCTTTACCAAGAACGACCAACACACTTGAAGATGAGGGAGGCAACTTCAATACATGGTTGATTTGTTTGGGAAAAGATGGTCTAAAGTGTACTTGCCAAAACTTCAGGAACGGTCAAAATGGCTTACAGCAAGGATAGATTGTGAACCAGGAGACTTTGTTTTAATAATAGACGATGCTGCACCCTGCAGCTCCTGGGTGATGGGTCGAGTCATCAAGACCATGCCAGATAGCAAAGGTGCAGTCAGAAGAGTTTCTGGACAGACCCGTGAATAAACTGTGCCAGCTTCTAGAACCAGCTAATGTTTAAAATAAGAAATTCTTAAATGTTTGTTTGCAGTTAAATGCTAATTATTTTAAAAAAATGTCTAGAGTATAAGAAAAGTTTGTGGCTCTTTTTAAAGTGAAATACAGTGGTGCCTTGATTTGCGAGCATAATTCGTTTTTGGAAACGTGCTTGTAATCCAAAGCACTCGTATATCCAAGCAAATTTCCCCATAAGAAATAATAGAAACTCAGATGATTCATTCCACAACCCAAAAAATATTCATATAAAAATGATTAATACGAAGCATAAAGTAAAAATACATAAAACAAATTAACCTGCACTTTATCTTTGAAAAGAATCGTGGCTGGTGTGAGGGAGATAAGAGGAGAGGAGGAGGAAGAGGACGGTTATTGTGTAGGATGACTTTCACTCTAACTAACTGAATCCCTGCTACCTGTTGGCTCACTGGAATCTTTTTCTTTTTTTGCGACTTTAACAAGTGTGGAAAGCAGCTCGGACACAGACAGGCAGACACCGATGGTTCAAACCCAAACACACATTTATTGTACATTTCTATTTACAAAGTGCGCACACACAACCCAGTGCCCCTGCACCACACACCCTCAGTCCAGGCCTTTCTCAATGCCTCTCTTTCTTCGACCACCTCCACTCCTCTCCTCCCAGCTACATCCACTTCCACCCGACTCCAGCTATCGAATGGAGGGAGGCGGCCCTTTTAATGTTCACCCGGATGTGCTCCAGGTGCCTCCCGATGAACTTCCACCACACCAGGAAGTGCCGGCTGAGCACCCGGAAGCACTCCGAGTATCCCTGGTATTCCTTCCGACAGCACCTCCAGGTGTGGAGGAAGTGCTGACATCCAGGGCTCTTCAGGCATTCGGGCGCCCCTTGGCGGTGACCACGGGCCCCTATAGGGTTGAGCTTCCATGCTCTGTTCCCGTGGTCCCCATACCAACCAAGGCAGCTGCCCCCTCGTGGTCCGAAGGAGGCATAATCCCTCTTCCAGTACTTCCGGGCGTCCCGGCTGGGTACCACCCTCAGCCGCTCGCCACAAAAGGAACTATTCCAATGACAGTTGCTTTTGAGGATTTCACAGAAATGTGGCATTGTATTTTTGTTAAACAGATTCATCGCTCGCATACAAAATAAAAAAATGCTTTACGCACACACACGTGGTCACAATGCTGTAGTAAACAGTATACGCTCATATGGATGTTGACTACATGAGTGTGGCACGCCGACTGAGACAGAGCATGGGAGACAATTACCCACAATCCTGCAGCGAGATAGAGAGAAGAACCAACGGCTCAGTTGGGATCACGTAACGCTTGGCAGACAAAGCGTATACGTACGACTCATATTGCAAGACCTCGCTTGTTTATCAAGTTAAAATTTATTCAAAATTTTTGTTCGTCTTGCAAAACAAAGGTTTTACTGTATAGTAATTATTTCTGCTCATGCAGAAACAATTAGTGCTGGAAATGTACGTACCGATAGAGGGAGCTGTTGGGGAGGACCTCCCTACTTTCCTTATGGCCCAGAAGACATGATGTGGCACCAGAAGCAGTCCTGGGTCAAGGAGCCTGCTGCCTCACATCAGGGAATGAGAGTCAGGAAATAGTGGGCAACACTCAGCAGAGTTAGAGAGGAGGAAGAATTTGTTTGCTTTGTGTAACTGTGGCTTATATTTGGATAGGTGACTGTGAAGTGGTACTTTGGAGAAATATCCGTCCATCCTCTTCAGCTTATCTGAGGTCGGGTCGCGGGGGCAGCAGCTTGAGCAGAGATGCCCAGACTTCCCTCTCCGTGGCCACTTCTTCTAGCTCTTCCGGGAGAATCCCAAGGCGTTCCCAGGCCAGCTGAGAGACATAGTCCCTCCAGCATGTCCTGGGTCTTCCCTGGGGCCTCCTCCCGGTTAGACGTGCCCGGAACACCTCACCAGGGAGGCATCCAGGAGGCATCCTGATCAGATGCCTGAGCCACCTCATCTGACTCCTCTCGATGTGGAGGAGCAGCGGCTCTACTCTGAGCCCCTCCCGGATGACTGAGCTTCTCACCCTATCTTTAAGGGAGAGCCCAGACACCATGCAGAGGAAACTCATTTCAGCCGCTTGTATTCGCGATCTCGTTCTTTCGGTCACTACCCATAGCTCATGACCATAGGTGAGGGTAGGAACATAGATCGACTGGTAAATTGAGAGCTTCGCCTTGTGGCTCTGCTCCTTTTTCACCACGGCAGACCAATGCAGTGCCCGCATTACTGCAGGCAGCACACCAATCTGCCTGTCGATCTCACGCTCCATTCTTCCCTCACTCGTGAACAAGACCCCAAGATACTTGAACTCCTCCACTTGGGGCAGGATCTCGCTACCAACCCTGAGAGGGCACTCCACCCTTTTCCGGCTGAGGACCATGGTCTCGGATTTGGAGGTGCAGATTCCCATCCCAGCCACTTCACACTCGGCTGCGAACCGATCCAGAGAGAGCTGAAGATCACGGCCTGATGAAGCAAACAGGACAACATCATCTGCAAAAAGCAGTGACCCAATCCTGAGTCCACCAAACCGGACCCCCTCAACGCCCTGGCTGCGCCTAGAAATTCTGTCCATAAAAGTTATGAACAGAATCAGTGACAAAGGGCAGCCCTGGCGGAGTCCAACTCTCACTGGAAATGGGTTCGACTTACTGCCGGCAATGCGGACCAAGCTCTGGCACCGATCGTACAGGGACCGAACAGCCCATATCAGGGGGTCCGGTACCCCATACTCTCAGAGTACCCCCCACAGGATTCCCCGAGGGACACAGTCGAATGCCTTTTCCAAGTCCACAAAACACATGTAGACTGGTTGGGCAAACTCCCGTGCACATTCCAGGACCCTGGTATGGGTATAGAGCTGGTCCACTGTTCCGCGACCAGGACGAAAACCACACTGTTCCTCCTGAATCTGAGGCTCAACTATCCAACGGACCCTCCTCTCCAGGACCCCCAAATAGACTTTTCCAGGGAGGCTGAGGAGTGTGATCCCTCTATAGTTGGAACACACCTTCCGGTCCCCTTTCTTAAAGAGGGGGACCACCACCCCGGCCTGCCAATCCAGAGACACTGTCCCTGATGTCCATGCGATGTTGCAGAGACGTGTCAACCAAGACAGTCCTATAACACCCAGAGCCTTGAGGAACTCTGGGCGTATCTCATCCACCACTGGGGCCCTGCCACCAAGAGGTTTTTGACCACCTCGGTGACCTCAGTCCCAGAGATGGGGGAGCCCACCTCTGAGTCCCCAGACTCTGCTTCCTCATTGGAAGGCATGTTAGTGGGATTGAGGAGGTCTTTGAAGTACCCCCCCCCCACCGACCCACAACGTCCGGAGTCGAGGTCAGCAGCGCACCATCCCCACCATAAACAGTGTTGACACTGCACTGCTTCCCTTTCCTGAGACGCTGGACGGTGGACCAGAATCTCTCCATGGCCTCCCCAAACTCCTCCCATGCCCGAGTTTTTGCCTCAGCAACAACCGAAGCCGCATTCCGCTTGGCCTGCCGGTACCTATCAGCTGCCTCCAGAGTCCCACAGGACAAAAGGGACCGGTAGGACTACTTCTTCAGCTTGACAGCATCCCTCACCGCCGGTGTCCACCAACGGGATCGGGGATTGCCGCCACGACAGGCACCGACCACCTTACGGCCACAGCTCTGGTCAGCTGCCTCAACAATAGAGGCACAGAACATGGCCCATTCGGACTCAATGTCCCCCACCTCCCTCGGGATGTGGTCGAAGTTCTGCCGGAGGTGGGAGTTGAAGCTATTTCTGACAGGGGGCTCTGCCAGACGTTCCCAGCAGACCCTCACAACACGTTTGGGCCTACCAGGCCTGACCGGCATCCTCCCCCACCATCGAAGCCAACTCACCACCAGGTGGTGATCAGTTGACAGCTCCGCCCCTCTCTTCACCCAAGTGTCCAAGACATGTGGCCGCAAGTCCGTCAACACGACCACAAAGTCGATCATCGAACTGAGGCCTAGGGTGTCCTGGTGCCAAGTGCACATATGAACACCCCTATGCTTGAACATGGTGTTCGTTATGGACAATCCGTGACGAGCATAGAAGTCCAATAACAAAATACCGCTCAGGTTCAGATCGGGGGGGCCATTCCTCCCAATCACGTCCTTTCAGGTCTCACTGTCATTGCCCACGTGAGCACTGAAGTCTCCCAGCAGAACGAGGGATTCCCCAGAAGGTATGCCCTCTAGCACCCTTTCCAGGGACTCCAAAAAGGGTGGGTACTCTGAACTGCTGTTCGGTGCATACGCACAAACAACAGTTAGGACCCGTCCCCCCACCTGAAGGCAGACGAGGCTACCCTCTCGTCCACCGGGGTAAACCCCAATGTACAGGCTCCAAGTCGGGAGGCAATAAATGTACCCACACCCGCTCTGCGCCTCTCACCGGGGGCAAATCCAGAGTGGTACAGAGTCCAGCCCCTCTCAAGGAGATTAGTTCCAGAGTCCAAGCTGTGCGTCGAGGTGAGTCCAACTATATCTAGCTGGAACCTCTCAACCTCGCGCACTAGCTCAGGCTCCTTCCCCTTCAGAGAGGTGACATTCCACGTCCCAAGAGCCAGCTTCTGTAGCCGAGGATCGGACCGCCAAGGTCCCCGCCTTCGGCCACCACCTTCAGCCACCACCCAACTCACATTGCACCCGACCTCCTTGGCCCCTCCCATAGATGGTGAGCCCATGGGAAGGGGGACCCACGTTGCCTCTTCGGGCTGTGCCTGGCCGAGCCCCATGAGTGCAGGCCTGGCCACCAGGCGCTCGCCATCGAGCCCCACCTCCAGGCCTGGCTCCAGAGTGGGGCCCCGGTGACCTGCGTCCGGGCAAGGGAAAACGCCGTCCAAAGTTTTCATTCATCATAGGAGGTTTGTTTAACCGCTCTTTGTCTCATCCCTCACCTAGGACCAGTTTGCCTTGGGTGGCCCTACCAGGGGCATAAAGCCCCAGACAACAGAGCTCCTAGGATCATTGGGACACGCAAACCCCTCCACCACGATAAGGTGGCGGTTAAAGGACGGGGGAAGCTTTGGAGAAATAAATATCTTTTATTTTAATTCTAAAAACATGTGTTGTAATTGGGTCTTGGATTTGGGGCTGCGGCAGTGGTCCCTTGCGGTCACACAGTACAAGCATGGTTTGTAAGTATCGTAAATATTTTTTCTGTGGCTTGTACATGAGAAGGTAGAATGTCAGTGCCTGGCCTACACAATCCTCGCACTCCTTGTGTTATTGTGGACTACCACAGCGCAAGGCTTAGTGACTTCCACATTCCTCCTGACACGAACATTGACAGTGGCCGCATTGAGAGCAGTGCTTAGCAGGCAAACCACTTGCTCATCCTTGTACTCGATTGCAACTATTTTGCCTTTTTGTTACACGCATATTGCTGCGCCACAGTGAGCATTCATGCAAATGAAGTCACTGGGCATATCAGGGCGGTTTGGTCACACAGTTCCATATCATGCATGAGTTTCACTTTCTGTGTCAATGTCTGGTGACCCATTCACATCATCGTCACTACCGCTCCATTTGAGCAATGGTTCATTTTCAGATTGTTCTAAAAGAACAAGAAAAAGAAAACGATTCTCATTTTGCCATTTTGTTTTTCTTTGTAGGCTCTATCCCACTGAATGATATCGATGAGTTACTTTAGAGTTAACAGAAAGTGGCAAAAAGAATTAAAAAAATGTCAATTTTTAAAAAATCTTCCAGCAGATTTTTTTGTTTCATCCACTGGAAGGCAGCAGAATACTGTCCTAAGAGTCTGTCAAGCTTAACACTCTAAAGTGTAACCTTACATCTCACCCCGGGCTTGACAGGGGTATAACCGTTCATTGCATAGAGTAACACAAAGGGTTAACGCAAGTACAGTGGAACCTCGGGTCACAAACGTCTCTGAACACGTACAAATCGGGTTACGACCAAAATGTTCGCCAAAGTTTTGCATCTGTTAACAACCACACACTCGGGTGACGATCAAGCCAGTTTCCCTTCCGGTTCGTACGCGCCTGTGATTTACGCACGTGCTCAGTCTCTCCCTGTGCATTCGCTGTGAACTCTTTGTGCTCTATTTTGTTTCCCTTCAGGTTCATATGCGCCGGTGATTTACGCACGTGTTCAGTCTCTCCCTGTACAGTACATTGTTCTCAGTCAGACATGCATCACGCAGAGGGACTTTACCTCAAAACTGTAACCTCCTTTCCACCCAGTTCCTCCTCACTTCCTTCATGCCAGAACTCGACTCATACAAGGTTAGTTTTCTTGGTTGTTTATGGTTTGTTTTTGTATAAATTACAGATTTGTTCAAATGTTTCTTTTTATTCCCTGTGCTTAAAACTCATTAAAAAAAGTGTTTACAGCGAGCAGTTCGTAAGGCTATTAATGTGAACTCCTGCAATTTTAGTTTTCTCTCTTCAAGGTTTTCTCAGTGTTATTCAATGTTTTTACATTTATTTTACTATTACACTGTGCATTCTATGGTATAATTACCTATTTTTGTGCTTAAAAAATCTTAAAAAAAATATATTTACATTCAGCTCGTACGGTCCAGAACGAATTAATTGTATTTACGTACAATCCTATGGTGGGAAATTGGGGGGAAATGTTCCACTGTAGGTTTTATTTGTGCCTTTTAACAGTTTATTTTTATAACGTTACATAGTTAGAAGTGTAGCCTAAATGGACTAAGTGGTGGCTCGATAGTGTCATGTTTCAGCCAGCATTTCTCCCCTGACCGGGGGTTCAAAGTTGTGTCTCTTGTCCGTTTTGTCTAATTTTGTATAATTTATTTGTATTATTGATCCTTTTGTTTCAGTTAGATCCATAACTATTTGGACAGTGACGCAATTTTCATTTGTTCTCTGTACAGCACCACAATGGATTTAAAATAAAGCAATCAAGATATGATTGAAGTATAGACTTACAGTTTTAATTCAAAGGGTTTAACAAAAATATTGTATGAGCTATTTAGGAAAAGACAGCCATTTTTATGCATGCCCCCCCTAAATTGGAGAAACTAACATAGTGATGAATATAATGGTCATTTTCAATTTCTGGTTGAAAATCCTTTCCAGTCAAAGACTACCTGAAGTCTGAACCCACGGCCATCTTCAAGTGCTGGGATTCCAGCTCAGTGATGCTCTACCAGGCCGTCTTCAGGGGCTGTCTGTTCATTGGACTGCCAACAGTTTTGTCTTCAGCAAGTGAACTGCAAATCCATTTGGGATGAGGTCAGTTCATTGACTTGGCCATTGAGGAATCTTCCACTTCTTTGCCTTGAACAGCACTCAGTTTTGCTGTCCCAGTATGTTTTGGCTCTTTGTCCATCCGTATTGTGAAGTATCATCCTATCAGTTTTGCAGGTTTTGACTGACTCTGAGCAGACAGTATAGCACCCCGGAAACTTCAGAATTCATTCTGCTACTTCTGCCAGCTGTCACATCATCAATAAATGCGAGTGACCAACTTCCATTGGCATTCATGCATGAACAGGCCATAATACGGCCTCTACCATGTTTCACAGATGATGTACTACACTACAGATCATGAGCTGTTCCTTCTCTTCTCCATACTCTTCTCTTTCCATCATTCTGGTACATATTGAGCTTAGTTTCATTTGTCCAAAAAACAGTTCCAAAACACATGAAATCGTTTACTAACTATCTCTTCAGTCAGTTTACTTGGACGCAATTCTTTCACAGCGAGAGCAATAAAAGGCATGTGGGGATGGCACACAAGCAGAGCACTTCATGGTGACATCAGCTGAACTCTCTCTCTGTCTCTCACTTAGCCCCCACACTCCACTCAAGTCATCCCAGTGCAGGTGCTGCTGACTACGCCAATTGTTTTATCGTGTTGTTAGATCATCTAACATGAAAGGTGCTGACAAAACTCTTAGGTTGTTTTCCCAATGGGGCATAAGAAGAAATTTCAAAATCAGCTCTATAAGTGTTACAGTAGAATCCCTCTTAACTGGACTCGCTTTAACCAGCTGACGGATTAACCGGCCTGTTAAAATAAAAAAAAATATGTAATCCTGAGTTCTCCTTTATATTATAGAACCCCAATTCTAATGAAGTTGGGATGTTGTGTAAAACATAAATAAAAACAATACAATGATTTGCAAATCCTTTTCAACCTATATTCAATTGAATACACTATGAAGACCAGATATCGAATGTTCAAACTGATAAACTTTATTGTTGTTTTGCAAATCTTCACTCATTTTGAATTTGATTCCTGCAACACGTTCCAAAAAAGCTGGGACAGGGGCATGTTTACCACTGTGTTATATCACTTTTCCTTTTAACAACACTCAATAAGCGTATGAGAACTGAGGACACTAATTGTTGAAGCTGTGTCTTTCTTTGAGGAATTCTGACTTAATGTCAATTTTAAGTACGAACTATGGCACGCTCTTAATAGTCGGCAACTTTAATTTTCATATAGATAATTTACCAAAAAGTAAAAGAATTCATGAACCTCCTGGACTCTTTTGATTTGAGACAGCTCGTTAATCAGCCTACACATAAAGCAGGTCATACATTAGACTTAGTGATTACTAAAGGACTAAAAGTTGATATAAAGCAGGTCATTGATACGGGTCTATCAGACCATTTTCTTCTACTATTTAATATAGAAATATTGATAGAAAACATTCATGAAAAGCATATTGTTAAAAAACGCTTCTTTCACTCATCAGCAGCTTTAAAACTTACAAACATTCTAAGCAATCAAGTCATTTATAGTGCCAACTATAATAGCGAGGATAATGTAAATAGTAAGGTGGAAAGATTTAATACTAAGGCGAGAGCTGCTGTTGACACAGTCGCACCTGAAAAGACAGTTAAAAAATCTTCTAGCATTGTTATACCATGGAAGACCCAAAGAGTGTCCGATTTAAAGAGAACATGCCGTAGAGCTGAGCGTAAATGGAGAAAAACTAAACTAACTATCCACTATGAAATATTAAAGGTTAAAATAACAGAATACAATAACACAGTCCGTCTTGAGAGGCGCTGCTATTTCTCTAAGATTATAAATAACAATGCTAGTAATCCCAGAGTCTTATTCTCGATGATTGATCGTCTGTTAAACCCAGGTAACTCAAAGGAATGCCTCCTAAGTACTTCCAGTAAAACCTGTGAGGCTATCGCTGTATTTTTCAATCAAAAAATTAATGATATTAGAAATAACATAGTATATCTCCCCAACACTGAGGATTATCCTAAACCCCAGTATTCCGTTATAAACAAATTAAATTCTTTCACTAGGATAGATTTACCTGATTTACATTAAATAATTTCTCAAATGAAACCCTCCACCTGCGTCCTTGACCCAATACCAACAAGTTTTTTCAAGGAAGTATCAGGCGTGCTAATTGATAATATTCTTGACATAGTAAACTCGTCATTAGATACGGGGGTCTTCCCAGACTGTCTTAAGTTAAACCCCTACTTAAGAAAAATGATCTCGACCCCTCTGCTCTTGAAAATTATAGACCCATCTCTAACCTGCCTTTCTTAAGTAAAATTCTAGAGAAGGCAGTCATTATACAGTTAAATGAGCACCTCAATAAACATGCTATTCTTGATAAATTTCAGTCAGGTTTTAGAACAAATCACAGCACAGAAACTGCACTCGTTAAAGTAGTAAATGACTTGTGAGTAAATGAAGACAGAGGCCATTTATCTGTTCTCATCCTCTTAGATCTGAGTGCCGCATTTGACACCATTGATCATAATATTCTTAAGAATCGCCTTAGTCAGTGGGTGGGCCTCTCTGGCAGTGTCTTAAATTGGTTTGAATCCTACCTGGCAGGGAGAAAATTCTTTGTTAGTTGTGGTAATTACAACTCAAAGACACATGATATCCTACATGGTGTTCCACAAGGCTCTATCCTGGGTCCGCTGCTCTTCTCAATCTACATGCTTCCATTAGGTCAGATTATCTCAGGGCATAACGTGAGCTACCACAGCTATGCTGATGACACACAGCTGTACCTATCAATAGAACCTGATGACCCCGATTCTCTTGATTCACTAACACAATGTCTTACTTGTATTTCAGAATGGATGAATAGTAATTTTCTAAAGGTAAATAAATAAGAAAACTGAAATTTTAGTGATTGGAAATAATACATACAATGAGGCTATTAGAAATAAACTGGATGCATTAGGATTAAAAGTCAAGACGGAGGTAAAAAGCTTAGGGGTAACTGTTGACTGTAATCTGAATTTTAAATCTCATATTCATCAGACCACTAGGACAGCATTTTTTCACTTAAGAAACGTAGCAAAAGTTAGACCTCTTATATCATTGAAAGATGCTGAGAAATTAGTTCACGCGTTTGTTTTAAGTCGGCTAAATAACTGTAACGCACTCCTCTCAGGACTACCCAAAAAATTCATAAATCGTTTGCAACTAGTGCAGAATGCAGCTGCTAGAATCCTAACTAGGAAAAGAAAATCCGAGCACATTTCTCCAATTTTGATGTCACTACACTGGTCACCTGTGTCATTCAGGATTGACTTTAAAATTCTGCTTATGGTTTATAAAGCCTTAAATAATCTCACCCCATCTTATATATCGAATGTCTGGCATCTTATATTCCAAATTATAACTTTAGATCTTCAAATGAGTGTCTGCTTATAATTCCAAGAGCTAAACTTAAAAGTAGGGGTGAGGCGGGCGGCCTTCTGCTGTTATGCACCTAAAATCTGGAATAGCCTGCCAGTAGGAATTCGCCAGGCTAATACAGTGGAGCAGTTTAAAAAACTGCTGAAAACACATTATTTTAACATGGCCTTCTCATAACTTCACTTTAATTTAATCCTGATACTCTAAATATTAAATTCATTATAATAACTATTCATGGTGGCTCTAAAATCCGTACTAACTCCTACTCTCTCTTCTGTTTCTTTTTTCGGTTTCTTTGTAGTGGCGGCTTGCGCCACCACCATCTACTCAAAGCACCGTAATGTTCCAGCATTGATGGATTAAAAGCCAGAAGTCTGCATGACCATCATCATCAAGTCCTTCCATGAGAACCTAAATACAAAGAGGACTATTTCATTTATGTTAGGTAGAATGCCCAGAGGGGACTGGGTGATCTCGTGGCCTGAAACCCCTGCAGATTTTATTTTTTTCTCCAGCCATCTGGAGTTTTTTTTGTTTTTGTTTTTTCAGTCCTCCCTGGCCATCAGACCTTACTCTTATTCTATGTTAATTAATGTTCTTATTTTAATTTCTTACTTTGTCTTTTATTTTTCTTTTCTTCATTATGTAAAGCACTTTGAGCTACTTTTTTTGTATGAAAATGTGCTAAATAAAAAAATGTTGTTGTTGTTGTTGTTGTGTAGGTGGAATTCTTTCCCATTCTTGCTTGATGTACAACTTCAGTTGCTCAACAGTCCGGGGTCTCCGTTGTCATATTTTGCTCTTCATAATGCGCCACACATTTTCAATGGGAGACAGGTGTGGACTGCAGGCAGGCCAGTCTAGTACCCGCACTCTTTTACTACGAAGCCACGCTGTTGTAACACATGCAGAATGTGGCTTTGCATTGTCCTGCTGAAATAAGCAGGGATGTCCCTGAAAAAGAAATCGCTTGGATGGCAGCATATGTTGCTCCAAAACCTGTATGTACCTTTCAGCATTAATGGTGCCTTCACAGATGTGCAAGTTACCCATGTCATGGGCACTAACACACCCCCATACCATCACAGATGCTGGCTTTTGAACTTTGCGCTGATAACAATCCGGATGGTCCTTTTCCTCTTTGGTCCGGATGTCCATGATTTCCAAAAACAATTTGAAATGTGGACTCGTCAGACCACAGCACACTTTTCCACTTTGCTTCAGTCCATCTCAGATGAGCTCGTGCCCAGAGAAGCCGGCGGCGTTTCTGGGTGTTGTTGATATATGGCTTTCGCTTTGCATCGTAGAGTTTTAACTTGCACTTGTAGATGTAGCGACGAGCTGTGTTAACTGACAATGGTTTTCTGAATTATTCCTGAGCCCACGTGGTAATATCCTTTACAGAATGATGTCGGTTTTTAATGCAGTGCCGCCTGAGGGATCGAAGGTCACGGGCATCCAGTGTTGGCATTCGGCCTTGCCGCTTACGTGCAGAGATTACTCCAGATTCTCTGAATCTTTTGATGATATTATGGACAGTAGATGATGAAACCCCTAGATTCCTTGCAATTGTAAGTTGAGAAACGTTGTTCTTAAACTGCTGGACTATTTGCCCACGCAGTTGTTCACAAAGTGGTGAACCTCGCCCCATCCTTGCTTGTGAACGACTGAGCCTTTTGGGGATGCTCCTTTTATACCCAATCATGACAAACACCTGTTTCCAATTAACCTGTTCACCTGTGGAATGTTCAAAACAGGTGATTTTTGAACATTCCTCAACTTTCCCAGTCTTTTGCTGCCCCTGTCCCAGCTTTTTTGAACGTGTTACAGGCATCAAATTCAAAATGAGTGAAGATTTGCAAAACAACAATACAGTTTATCAGTTTGAACATTCGATATCTTGTCTTCGTAGTGTATTCAATTGAATATAGGTTGAAAAGGATTTGCAAATCATTGTATTCTGTTTTTACGTTTTACACAAGTCCCAACTTCATTGGAATTGGGTTTATATGTATGTACTTCCTTCTTTCCTGGAAGGTGAGAGGGCTCCTACTTTCAGAGTGATTTCCGTTTACATATTCCTTTATGAATTTTCCACAGTGCCTTCTTCTTTCTACCTGGCGGCTCCCCTGCTTCTCCCATTGGGCTTCGCAACAGGGAAGTTGCCCTCCCCGCAGGTGCAGCTGCCTTCCACACTGGTCCGGTAGCCCTCCGATCCCTGGCTACATCAGGCTCCAATCCGGACTGAGACTTGGGTTCTTTCCTAAGCGGCCAGGGCGCTCACGCTGGGGCTAAACCAGACCAAAGCCTCCACGACTGCCGCTGCCTTTTGACGGCCAGTCATTTTCAATACCAGGTCACTCCAGCTCTGTGATCGCTCAGCTGGAGCGACCGCTTTCTTCAGCCACACCAAGTGTCGGCCAAACACTCATCTGCAGGGGTTCACCTCCCAACTGCCTGCCTTTGCTCCATCAAATCTGCTCTCGCTCACTCGCTCGCTCGCTCTCCTGCACTGGCTTTCCTCTATCTGCTTCCTTCTCCATTAATCTCTCGTTCTTTCCTGTTCTCCCCCTAGCAGCCTCACGCTTCTATTTATAACGGGGACAATTACGGATGTGAACAACTTAAGCTAGGATCGCCCGCATCACGAATTCCCCAGGAACCGATCGGCCACACATACTTGATTATTTATTTAATCAGCTTTTTGATTTGAGATGTGGACCCGCTACACCACACTGTCCAGTTGTTGTACGAGAAAAAAACCTGTGTGCGAAATCGTGGATGAAGCCTTGCAGATATGATTTCTTCAGGAACGTCGAAGAGGTACAGTACATACCTTAGAAACATTTTTCTACATGACAATAGGAATGCGTCGGATTAAAACGGCAACCGGCCATGGGTCCAGTCCCGAGGTGGCCTGTTAAGAGGGATTGTACTGTACCTGTAACCTGTCACCTGTCTCACTGTCTGTGTGGTACCCAACACAATTTAACCCCAAGGACCCCTATCAGCAGGCTGCTTTGCTGACTGGGCGTTTCTTTACTTTCACTTGTTTGCGTCGCCCCAGTTTAATTCCACTAGCGGGCTTCACAATAACATCCTCTGATGCCTTTAAGATGTTACAATTTGAATTTTGTATAATTTTTCTATGGCTTTTCAATTTAGGAGATGAGTTGCACTTTGAAAGTTTTGTAGTAACTGATTTCAAAGTCAGTTTTCAATTATTTTGTGTACTGTTATTGTCTCTCTATTATATAAAAAAATCTTTCAACTTTCTGGAAAAGATTTTTTCAAGTCCTGCGAGACGAGAATATTGCCATGATATTTTTAAAAGTCACGCTCTCCTAGCCACCATTTTAAAACAAGACCACAGTCCTCTCACCTCTCAGTCTTGTGAATGCTTTTGTCAGACACACTTCCTGAACTCTCAGCTCTTCTGAATATTAACGTTTTCCTCACTTTAAGTTCCCAGACATATTATGTCCAAATCTTATTGAACAATTTCATCATGAAGGGTCATCAACAGAAAAAAATGAGTACACGGGCAATCCTAGCACCGAGAAACGAGGAAGTCAGATGAATTTGTAGCGGGTGCCACATGTGCTATTGTTCCGTTGGCAGTTTGCTGCCCCTTAGGGTGCATTTCAGGGAAAGTGGACACTGTAAATACACCTTTAAGGGGGAGGTCGTAACACGGACAGGACGGTTGGTGCTGAAGACTTTGAAACCAGAAAAGAATGGGAGAGAGGGAGACATCTTGTGGAGGAGCAAAGGGAAGCGACGTGGTAGCGCCAAGAAATACACCTGCTGGAAACACTTTTTTTGTTCACTCAGCGACACAAGGGAGATGGGTCTCTGAAGACGAACTCTTTTCTTTTGGTTTCACTGACGATTCTTTGGACCGGTAGGTTTGATCTTTTAGTTATCGGCTCGACGGCCGGTGTATTCCGGTAGGCTTTCTCTTTGCCATAAACAGTAAAGACAGTTAACCTATTTGGACAAACTGATTGCTCCTAATCATGAACATCTCGCTCCTAAACCGGGAAAGGTGGTTTTGATTGCTGTGTTATGTACTCGTCTGTTTGTTTTTCTTGTCTATATTGAGGAAGAAATATTTAGAATTAAGGTGCCTCAGTCTTTCCAAATAATAAAGTATGGTGCTAATAGAACTACAGTAATCCCTCACTTATTGCAGGAGATAGGTTCCAAGGCCGACCGCGATAACTGAATTTCCGCAAAGTAGGGACACCATATTTATTTAATTATTTAATGTGTATTTGGACGTTTTTAAACCCTCCCTGTATTGTTTACAACCCACCCTTTACTCTATTAATAACAGGGACAACTGCTAAGCAATTTGAAATCAGTAGATAAGTTTACACTTACCATATAGCGAAGTACACGTAGCTATATATGACATGATGATGGTGATGAATATGCTGCGCAGTAAAAATGATGACGATGAAGGTGATGATGACTTTTACTGCGCAGCCGATGACTGTATTTAACGTCTCTTCAGACGGCGGTGCCATTTCCTGGGGCACTTCCTCCACGGTTTCCGAAGGTGTATCCGAAGAAGTAGTACTAGGAACTGGCTCTTTTTTGTGAGGCTGCAAAAAGATTGTGATCGGCAGTTGCTGCCGCTGCTTCTTTTTCCGGTCGAAGAGCAGCTTGTAGGTGGTCATGACGTCGTCGACCTTGTTGCAAAGATTCCTAAAGCAGATTCCATCCAGACTACTGCCTTATCACGTCCACTTGCAACTCATTTTGCACCCTGGTTAAAGGACACTGCGGCTGTAGATCTTATATGCTTTTCCTCCTTTTTAAATAAAAAGAATCGTGGACTCATTGATGCTGTAATGGTGTCCTGCAGCGGTGTAGCTGTTCCCTTCCTTCAACATATCCAAAACTTTTACATTTTCTGCAATCATTTGCATCTTCTGTTGGCGCTTGGACACGGCTACTGAAGCAGTAGCACGTTAATGCTGAATGAGTGAGATGAGACTTCCTGGTTAATGCAGCACTCCGTCGCTGAGCCAATCAGCACACAGGAACTTAACTGCGTGCTCTGATTGGGTAGCTTCTCAGCCATCCGCCAATAGCATCTCTTGTATGAAATCAACTGGGCAAACCAACTGAGGAAGCAAGTACCAGAAGTAAAAAGACCCATTGTCCGCAGAAACCCGAGAAGCAGCGAAAAATCTGCGTTATATATTTAGATATGCTTACATATAAAATCCGTGAAGTCGTGAATCCGCGAAAAGTGAACCGCAAAGTAGCGAGGGATTGCTGTATAAGAAACATGTCACTTATGTATTAATAAATATGGAAGGTATTAAGCTAACTCAACAAATGTAATCTACAGACACTAAGCTGTAAGAGTGTATTCCTGTATGACAAATGCACTAAACTAACTTTTAAGGTAGCTTTTGATATTGTATAACCAATTATTATGTGTGATGATGATTATGTGTGAAATGTAAGATTCTTAAATTGTAACTGCCACATAGCTGTTGAAGTATTGTAACCCTGACGGTGTAGAAACAATGAGGAAGTGAGTGTTGTCTGAATCTGTTTAGGTTGCGCACAGTTAGCTGGGAGATCGCTGCAGTTGCTCTTGTGTGTGTTGATGCTCACAAGGGCTATTACTTAAGACTGCGAATGTGCTAATAACTCTTTTAACTGTTAGAAACACTGTGTGTGCTCCTGCATGTTCAAATCCAGGGTGTGACCGCAAGCTATAACAATCTATGTATGACCTTGAAATGAACTGCTTTTTTCTTTTTTTCTTCTTGGGTATTAAAGGATGTCTCGGATTCCTACTTAGTGGGCAGACGGTTTGTGGCACACTGGAACATGACAGGGTCTGGAGGCTGCAGGCTGCAGGCAGGCTGCTGGCAGACTGGGTCTGTAGCCTCGTCTTACCAAGAATAAAATAAATTGATTTTTATTTTATATTGGTGTCCGTTTCCTTGTCGTTCCCGACTTTCAGCATCCACAATATATAAAATATATATGTGTAATTTTTTTTCCTCTTCTTTATTTGGGATATTGCTTGTAGTTTAATGCTGAGCTGGGACATGGGGTGAGGGGTCAAATAAAAGGACAAGCGTTGGTCACGTTGCCCCGATAGATTTTCGATATTGAACTGCTTTGCTCCAGCAGTTTTCTAATTGTGCGGCAACCCGGGGTTTAGTTGTGCTCCCGGGGTAGCGGTACAAATTTACGCCTAAAATGTCGATTGGTAACACGGCAAAATGGTTAAGGCAGAAACGTGTGGCGATCGTGTGGAAGATGAAAACATCAACTGACAATATCCCATAGAATATCTACAACCGTTAACACCGTCCAGTCTTCCACCGCACAAATTACTGTAGACAGAAGGATGTACCCAAGAAAGGTAATATAGTACATCTTCAGGGGATAACATTAGACACCAAGGAGATCTTGATATGCCATTCATATTAAATCGTTAGCAGTTTCTGGTTAGAATTGCTTTTACAAAGACAATTAACAAATCTCAGAGCCAAACATTTGAAAAAAGTCTTTTTATTTATTAGAGAGAAAGAAATGAAATTCAATCAGTTATAAGTCGTGTGGATGCAAATGTAACACTTCACATGAAAATGAATAAAATCTGTTTAAATTGTACATCCACATCCCCATACGCGAGTGGTAGAACCGCAAAGAGGGTTGGCGAGTGAAGCGAGCAGGGGGCAAAGCCCCCTAGTTGTCAAGATATTTCAGGGCAACTGTGCCGCCATTTTTTTCCTGCGGCCAGTGCTAAATCGTGTTCCTGTCGTTAGGGTAGCGTCCCATTCAACTTTGTCAGGGACATGCAAACCGAGGTCGTGGCCCACAAGAAATGTTGGAACGCCTTAAAAGCTCACCCTAGAGATTTCTTCATCATCCAAGCTCATGGAATTCCTAACACTCTTCTTGTGTTTCAATACTAATAATAATAAATTTTTTTGCCAGTGTTACTAGCATAATGGGACCGCAGTTGGACAAGGAGCGATAACCTACGTCTTGGCCTACTAGTACCAGTCTGATAGAGGCAAAGCTTAAAGGGCTTACTTAAAACTGAGATTTATTTACATCATAACCAAGGGCAGCAAATACAAAGCAAAGCACAGAATCAAGAAAGCAGGTTGTGTTAAATCTTCATGTAGTCTCATTAGCAGCAGGAACAAGACGCTGGGCTCCATTCCACTCCCAGATGGCTTCTTTGTCATTAGTGTTGTCTCAAGCAAAATGAACACAAAGAGAGATAAAGAGAAAGAAGCGAGAACTCTCGGAAGTGTCCATTTTTAAAAGCAACACAAAGGGAGAGAAAGGGTGAAAGGGGTGGGGGCTCTTCTCTGAAAAGAGTCCACTTTTATATAAATGAAAAAATCTGCATCTTCTTCCCTTCTCGACCAAAAATGATCAAACACAGAGACCACCCGGCATATTGGCTTCCATCTCTGTTAACGGGGCATATTGACATTTTTTGCAGTTTGTTACAGACATCATTATCACGTTAGAACATTAGAAACATATTGAGGAGAACTGGTCACTTAGCCCAACAGGTCTTAGCAACACCATCCACCTAGCTCCTCCAAAACAACTTCAAGTTGAGCTTTGAAGGTCTCTAGATTCCTACTGTGCAATGTCCACCACACGACAAGCATTACAATCTAATGTTTGCCTTTTCAAATATGTTAGAAAAGTCAGCAAATATCCATAAGTGTGTACTTAGTCTTTCACAGGACTGTATTACAGCAAGTTTTCATTGCTTTAGTGGTTTACACACTCCGTGGAACACAAACCGGCCAAGCAGGCCAAGTCAGAAGTTTTATTTCTTTCTAGCTTTCTTTCATTTTGGTCATTCTGGTTTGTACTGGAATAGCGGCTTGTTGTCATAACATGACAATATTTATTTATCATGTTTATCATATAGTGCTTTTCACATCTATCTATCTATCTATCTATCTATCTATCTATCTATCTATCTATCTATCTATCTATCTATCTATCTATCTATCTATCTATCTATCTATCTATCTATCTATCTATCTATCTATCTATCTATCTATTGAGGTGGAAAGAGCCATTTCCAGCTGTCTGATTTACACCAACTGTGAAATGCAATTATTTCTGCGTGATCAAATATTTCTGGCCATCCATTCATCCATCAGTGTATACTGAAAGTCCAACATGCTGTCCATTGGGCCACAGAGCCTTACCAGCATTTCTTCTCACCTTAAACTCTGTGCTAGCTATGGTAGGTTCCAGCATCCCTCGCCTCCACCTTATTGATTGGGTTAGAAAATGACATGACACCCAGCAGCAGGTGGAAGCCCAGATGACCACATGTTAATAGACCGTCAACTCAGTGTACATTACAGCTGACTTGTTGTTCAGTTAATCAGTTTAGATCTTGTCAATTCATTTCACGTTTGTCTAATTTGTTTAGCCAAATTGGCTATCTCAGACACTTCCCGGGAACCATTGTTACCCTACCTTGTTCACCCCTTGGGCCTGGTGTGCCTCGTGCGCCTGGTGGACCTACAGGTCCTGAAGGTCCATAACGTCCAGGTGGGCCTACAAAAAAGATTTCAGAGGGAAACTTGAGCACTTGTGGCTGCAAACCTCCAAACATTACAGCAAAGGCAACTCCCATTGTTTCATATTTTTAGCTTTTCAATGACTATATACTGTAACATCTATCTATCTATCTATCAATCTATCTATCAATAAAGTATCTATCTATCTATCTATCTATCTATCTATCTATCTATCTATCTATCTATCTATCTATCTATCTATCTATCTATCTATCTATCTATCTATCTATCTATCTACAGTCATATGAAAAAGTTTGGGAACCCCTCTCAGCCTGTATAATAATTTGCTCTCCTTTTAACATTAAAGATAACAGTGGTCTGTCTTTCATTTCCTAGGAACATCGGAGTACTGTGGTGTTTTCCAAACAAAGATTTTTAGTGACGCAGTATTTAGTTGTATGAAATTAAATCAAATTTGAAAAACTGGCTGTGCACAAATGTGGGTCCCCTTGTCATTGTGCTGATTTGAATGCCTGTCATTGCTCAATGCTGATTACTTGGTTGGATGAGCACGTTAAGCCTTGAACTTCATAGACAGGTGTGTCCAATCATGAGATATAAAGGTATTTAAGGTGGTCAATTACAAGTTGTGCTTCCTTCCCTTTGACTCTCCTCTGAAGAGTGACAGCATGGGATCCTCAAAGCAACTCTCCAAAGATCTGAAAACAAAGATTGTTGAGTCTCATGGTTTAGGGGAAGGCTACAAAAAGCCATCTCAGAGGTTTAAACTGTCAGTTTCAACTGTAAGGAATGGAATCAGGAAATGGAAGGCCACAGGCACAGTTGATGTTAAACCCAGCAGGTCTGGCAGGCCAAGAAAAATACAGGAGCGGCATATGAGCAGGATTGTGAGAATGGCTACAGACAACCCACAGATCACCTCCAAAGATCTGCAAGAACATCTTGCTGCAGATGGTGTATCTGTACATCGTTCTGCAATTCAGTGCAATTGGCAGAAACAAATCTGTATGGCAGGATGATGAGAAAGAAGCCCTTTCTGCACTCATGTCACAAACAGAGTCGCTTGTTGTATGCAAATGCTCACTTAGACAAGCCAGATTCGTTTTGGAACAAAGTGCTTTGGATTGATTAGACACAAATCTGATCAGAACAAAAAGCGCTTTGCATGGCAGAAGAAGAACACCGCATTCCAAGAAAAACACCTGCTACCTACTGTCACATTTGGTGGAGGTTCCATCATGCTGTGGAGCTGTGTGGCTAGTTCAGGGACTGGGGCCCTTGTTAAAGTCGAGGGTCTGATGAATTCAACCCAATATCAACAGATTCTTCAGGATAATGTTCAAGCATCAGTCATAAAGTTGAAGTTACGCAGGGGTTGGATATTCCAACAAGACAATGACCCAAAACACAGTTGGAAATCTACAAAGGCATTCATGCAGAGGGAGAAGTACAATGTTCTGGAATGGCCGTCACAGTCCCCTGACTTGAATATCATCGAAAATCTATGGGATGATTTGAAGCAGGCTGTCCATCAAATTGAACTGAACTGGAGAGATTTTGTATGGAAGAATGGTCAACAATACCTCCATCCAGAATCAGACGCTCATCACAGGCTATAGGAGGACAGCGTCTAGAGGCTGTTATATTGGGAAAAGGAGGCTCAACTAAGTACTGATGTCATATCTCTGTTGGGGTGCCCACATTAATGCACCTGTCTAATTGTGTTATCATGCATATTGCATATTTTCTGTTAATCGAATAAACGTAATGTCACTGCTGAAATACTACTGTTACCATAAGGCATGTCAGATATTAAAAGGAAGTTGCTACTTTTTTTTTTTACTCAGCCAATGATAAACAAATCTATCTACCATATAGTGCCTTTCATATCTATCTATCTATCTATCTATCTATCTATCTATCTATCTATCTATCTATCTATCTATCTATCTATCTATCTATCTATCTATCTATCTATCTATCTATCTATCTATCTATCTATCTATCTATCTACACCCAGCAGCAGGTGGAAGCCCAGATGACCACATGATAATAGACCGTCAACTGCTGACTTGTTGTTCAGTGAATCAGTTTAGATCTTGTTAATTCATTTCACGTGTGTCTAATTTGTTTAGTCAAATTGGCTATCTCAGACACTTCCCGGGAACCATTCTTACCCTACCTTGTTCACCCCTTGGGCCTGGTGCGCCTGGTGCACCTACAGGTCCTGAAGGTCCATGATATCCAGATGGGCCTACAAAAAAGATTTCAGAGGGAAACTTGAGCACTTGTGGCCGCAAACCTCCAAACATTACAACAAAAGCAACTCCAATTTTTTCATATTTTGAACTTTTCAATGACTATACTGTATACTGTAACAGAAGGAGATGGGCTTGTAGCGAGGTTAATACTAAGGAAGGCAAACAAATTAAAACAGTTTCTCTTATTTACAAATACAGTTTACAGTAAATACCCAAAGGAAATGATGACAGTGATTACACGCAAAAACAACCTGGAATAAGGTGAGTAACTCAGTTAAGGCAGAAACCTAAAAACATGCCTGAGTCCACTTATGGAGTTTTCCTTTGGTGAAGCACTCCAAAGTGGTAAAGAAAGATAAAACAGTTTAAAAATGTTTACTTCCTACATCTAATAGTTTACATTGCCTTGTTGTCCAAGTCCCTCTGAAATGATTCCACAGATTCGAGATTCTCTGCCAATGCTCCTTGCTTGGTGTCATCTGTAAACTTCACCAACTTATTATTTATATTCTTCTCCAAGTCATTAATATATTGTAGGTGCCATATGGGATTGTCCGTCATCCCCTCTAGAAAGGAAAATGGCCTCCCTGCCAGGAAACAGGCTGGCATGGAAGAAAAGCAAAGGACTGACATCCCGACTCGGTTATGTGAATTGATCCCTTGCTTCGAAGGGAGGACAGAATGATGGAAGGATCAGGAGGAGTTAGTCTGTTCAGGGTCTATATTCACCTGAATCGCTAGAGGCCAGCATCCATGGTTTGCTACTCTCACATGAACAGGCTGGGAATTGTAGTCCTGTGGGACATCCCTGTTGTGTGCATTATAGGAACTTTACAGGAACTTCCACCTGACCCAGAAGTGCTTCTATCAGATTTTGGATGTATTCTTCGGATTCGGTTTAAAGGGATCCGCTCTGCCTTGCCTCAAAGAGTCAGATTCGGGAGGCAGAGGACAACACTTGTGAGCAGAAGAGCAGTAGGGAGAGAGCAGAAAAAGGGAAGAATTCACCGTCCATGTACATGCTGTGTGATAGAAGGTATTTGGAAGCAAAAAAATCCATTAGAACTGAACCTGTGACTGCGTTCATGTCAGTTGTATCTGGGTTTGGGGTTCAGTGGCGCCCTCTGCAGTTCACAACACATATTAAAAATAGCAGTGGCTCCAGTGCTAACCCCTGAGAGACAGGGCTCTTAACGTCAGCCAGTTCTGAGAAGGTTCCTCACACCCTCATCATCCTCTTCTTCCTGTGTTTGAGTCAATTCTGCACCCATCCACACACCACACCATGAAATGCCACTTCTTTTAGTTTAATGCCCAACCTCTCACATGGCTCCTTATTAAAAGCTTCCTGAAAGTCCTGATAGATAACACTCTGCTCAAATCCTTTTGTTGCTTCCTAATGGAGTTCCAGCATGTTAATAAAACACGACCTTCCTCTTCTGAACCCACGCAGACCCTTTAGTTAGGCTCCTGTTCTTGTCCTGTTCTGAGCTCTTCTGTTGTTAAAGTATTGCCTAAATATTTCACTGTGGCCCCGAGAAACATCATTTCTTACTGCTGTTTAATGTCCCAAGTTAGGGGTATTGATGGTATGACAATAAATCCCATTAGACTTGACTTGACTCAATTTTCTCCTTAATAATTCCTTCCATTAATTTTCCTGTGATGCATGTTAAGCTTTCTGGCCTGTAGTTGCTTGGCTCTGCCCAATCTCCCCTTTTTATAAAACGGGATAATATTTGCCATCTTGCAGTCTTTAGTAGGGTGGCGCAGTGGTAGCGCTGCTGCCTCGTAGTAAGGAGACCTGGGTTCACTTCCCATTCATGGAGTTTGCATGTTCTCCCCGTGTCTGCGTGGGTTTCCTCCCACAGTCCAAAGACATGCAGGTTAGGTGCATTGGCGATCCTAAATTGTCCGCTTGGGGTGTGTGTGTCCTGTGGTGGGCTGGCGCCCTGCCTGGGATTTGTTCCTTCCTTGCGCCCTCTGCTGGCTGGGATTGGTTCCAGCAGACCCCGTGACTCTGTGTTAGGATATAGCAGGTTGGAGACTGACTGACTGACTGTCTTTAGGAATTTCCCCAGTGTGCAGTGACTGCCTAAAAACAGGTGTCACTTATCACTTAAACCTTAAACTGACACATACTTGGGGGGTTAATGCACCCCCGGACGGCAGATACTTTTTTTCCTGCACTTTTTAAGGAAACGTCACAATTCACCTAGAAAAAGTGAATTTTTTTCATGCAAAGAGCATCACTATTACTTTAACACTGATCATTTTACACACTGTCAATGAACTGTAAAAACTATTTAAAAACTACTAGAGCAATCTATTATTATATGGAAAAGGTGCAAGTGATGCCACTGATGAAACTCAGTAAATCACAGAGCCAACTGCACTTGAACTGGCTGCACTCAGAGGTAAGCGCTAACGCTTGCAGGCTAGTCTAGTGCAGCGGCTGAATCCCAGGGGCAGTGATGCTGCAGGGGGCGCCAGTGGTCCCGTGCTGGCTGCTCAACGAATGTACTGCACTGACTGATCAGCCCCGGCATGCTGGCAAATTGAACTGGAACAGACTATAGCTGGTTCTGGTGGTTTAAGGGTTAAAGTGAGATTCAAAGCCATATAAGCAAAAAGAAAAAGAAACTCCAGATCTCTGCTCCGATACCTTGGGGTCCTGGTAATCCCCTCTCACCCTTTAGGCCTGCTGCTCCTCGTGGGCCTGGTGGTCCTAAGTTTCCAGGTAGGCCAGGTCTACCTGCAAAAAGATTTCAGAGGGTAACTTGAGCACTTGTGGCCACAACTTCCAAACATTACAGCAAAAAGCAAAAGTCACAGATTTTTCACATTTTTAAATTGTCATTGATTTATTCCTATATAGCAGAAGGAGATGGGCTTGTAATGAGGTTAATAATAAGTGTAGGCCCTCCTAGTTGGGTATAACAGTAAACTTGGAAGTAAGCCTCAGAGACACAGGAACAGAGTTGTGATTGGTGCTATTTACTACCAATCAAGGTATAGTGCGCCCTTAGTACTCCAGTGATTTTTGTTTTTCTTGGGGAGGTGAGAGGAAGAGCGTGTGGAAACAGAGCGAGGTGAGAGGAAGAGTGTGTGGAGACAGAGCGAGGTGAGAGGACGAACACGTGGAGACAGAGCGAGGTGAGAGGAAGAGCGTGTGGAGACAGAGCGAGGTGAGAGGAAGAGTGTGTGGAGACAGAGCGAGGTGAGAGGAAGAGCATGTAGAGCCAGAGCGATGTGAGAGGAAGAGCGTGTGGAGACAGAGCGAGGTGAGAGGACAAACACATGGAGACAGAGCGAGGTGAGAGGAAGAGCGTGTGGAGACAGAGCGAGGTGAGAGGAAGAGTGTGTGGAGACAGAGCGAGGTGAGAGGACGAACACGTGGAGACAGAGCGAGGTGAGAGGAAGAGCGTGTGGAGACAGAGCGAGGTGAGAGGAAGAGTGTGTGGAGACAGAGCGAGGTGAGAGGAAGAGTGTGTGGAGACAGAGCGAGGTGAGAGGACGAACACGTGGACACAGAGCGAGGTGAGAGGAAGAGCGTGTGGAGACAGAGCGAGGTGAGAGGAAGAGTGTGTGGAGACAGAGCGAGGTGAGAGGAAGAGCGTGTGGAGACAGAGCGAGGTGAGAGGACAAACACATGGAGACAGAGCGAGGTGAGAGGAAGAGCGTGTGGAGACAGAGCGAGGTGAGAGGAAGAGTGTGTGGAGACAGAGCGAGGTGAGAGGACGAACACGTGGAGACAGAGCGAGGTGAGAGGAAGAGCGTGTGGAGACAGAGCGAGGTGAGAGGAAGAGTGTGTGGAGACAGAGCGAGGTGAGAGGAAGAGCGTGTGGAGACAGAGCGAGGTGAGAGGAAGAGCGTGTGGAGACAGAGCAAGGTGAGAGGAAGAGCGTGTGGAGACAGAGCGAGGTGAGAGGAAGAGCGTGTGGAGACAGAGCGAGGTGAGAGGAAAAGCATGCAGAGACAGAGCGAGGTGAGAGGAAGAGCATGTGGAGACAGAGAGAGGTGAGAGGAAGAGCGTGTGGAGACAGAGCGAGGTGAGAGGAAGAGCATGCAGAGACAGAGCAAGGTGAGAGGAAGAGCGTGTGGAGACAGAGCGAGGTGAGAGGAAGAGCGTGTGGAGACAGAGCGAGGTGAGAGGAAAAGCATGCAGAGACAGAGCGAGGTGAGAGGAAGAGCATGTGGAGACAGAGAGAGGTGAGAGGAAGAGCGTGTGGAGGTAGAGCGAGGTGAGAGGAAGAGCATGCAGAGACAGAGCGAGGTGAGAGGAAGAGCATGTGGAGACAGAGAGAGGTCAGAGGAAGAGCGTGTGGAGGTAGAGCGAGGTGAGAGGAAGAGCGTGTGGAGGTAGAGCGAGGTGAGAGGAAGAGCATGCAGAGACAGAGCGAGGTGAGAGGAAGAGCATGTGGAGACAGAGAGAGGTCAGAGGAAGAGCGTGTGGAGGTAGAGCGAGGTGAGAGGAAGAGCGTGTGGAGACAGAGCGAGGTGAGAGGAAGAGCATGCAGAGACAGAGCGAGGTGAGAGGAAGAGCGTGTGGAGGCAGAGCAAGGTGAGAGGAAGAGCATGCGGAGACAGAGCGAGGTGAGAGGAAGAGCGTGTGGAGGCAGAGCGAGGTGAGAGGAAGAGCATGCAGAGACAGAGCGAGGTGAGAGGAAGAGCATGTGGAGACAGAGAGAGGTGAGAGGAAGAGTGTGTGGAGGCAGAGCGAGGTGAGAGGAAGAGCATGTGGAGACAGAGAGAGGTGAGAGGAAGAGTGTGTGGAGGCAGAGCGAGGTGAGAGGAAGAGCATGCAGAGACAGAGCGAGGTGAGAGGAAGAGCGTGTGGAGACAGAGCGAGGTGAGAGGAAGAGCATGCAGAGACAGAGCGAGGTGAGAGGAAGAGCGTGTGGAGGCAGAGCGAGGTGAGAGGAAGAGCATGCGGAGACAGAGCGAGGTGAGAGGAAGAGCGTGTGGAGGCAGAGCGAGGTGAGAGGAAGAGCATGCAGAGACAGAGCGAGGTGAGAGGAAGAGCATGTGGAGACAGAGAGAGGTGAGAGGAAGAGTGTGTGGAGGCAGAGCGAGGTGAGAGGAAGAGCGTGTAGAGGCAGAGAGAGGTGAGAGGAAGAGCGTGTGGAGGCAGAGCGAGGTGAGAGGAAGAGCATGCAGAGACAGAGCGAGGTGAGAGGAAGAGCATGTGGAGACAGAGAGAGGTGAGAGGAAGAGCGTGTGGAGGCAGAGCGAGGTGAGAGGAAGAGCGTGTAGAGGCAGAGAGAGGTGAGAGGAAGAGCATGTGGAGACAGAGAGAGGTGAGAGGAAGAGTGTGTGGAGGCAGAGCGAGGTGAGAGGAAGAGCGTGTGGAGACAGAGCGAGGTTGTGGAGAGCACGAGAGTGAAAAAAAAAAAAAAAAAAAGAGCCAAAAAGTTGTTTTTGGTGGTCAGTGTTAAACGTGAGAGGAGTTGAGCGGGTTTGGCTTATTGGAACGCAGATGAGAAAGAGAGCTCGGCTTTGAAAAAAAAGGAAGGGACAGACAAACGAAGAGTCGGATGCCTACTTTACATAAATTTGCTGTTTAAAGGAAATACGAAAAAAGGGGACGCAAATAAAACTTGCATCAAGATGAAGTTACTGGCGTCATCCCAGACGGAGCTGTGAGATTCCTCTGTTTCACCACGGAGGTAAATGTGAAGTGCGCGGAAAGTTCTGGAAGGACACCATGAGTACATGTGAAGTTGTGTATGGCATATGAGCTCCAACTAAGTGCACCAATGATATATTGTGGCAGATTGCTGGGGTTCTTACCTGGCCGGGATGCCTGGAAGGACCGGAAAGGGACATGAATAGCATCCGGGTCACGAGGGGGCAACCGCCCTGGACTAGGAGATGACCACAGGAAAGGAACAAAGAGGTTCTGGCCTGTCTGGACCCGTGGCCACCGCCAGGGGGTGCCTCAAGCCTCGTGGGACCCAGAGAACCGTCACTTCTGCCACACCAGGCAAGATGGCAGATGAACCTGCCAGGGACGCCAGGGCAGCACTTCCACCACACCAGGAAGTGCTTCCGGAAGATTGTCACCAGCGACCTGGAATACATCTGCGCAGGAATAAAAGGCACCATCTTCTGACAGTTGAGGAGCTTGGGTCGGGAGTGGGAGCAGGACAAAGCTCCCAGGAGAAGAGTAGAGGCGGCTAAGGACTGAGATATAAAGAAGTTCATTGTGGGGATTATTGCTGAGTGCTTTGTGTGGTGTTTGGGACGGAAACATGTAAATAATAAACAAGCGAGTTTTATAAAGATGTGGTCTCCAACTGGGGGTGTCTGGGTAAGTCTCACAATATATATAGTTGATTTCTATGTGTGAACCTTGCCTGTGCTGTTAAACTGCAATTACACACAATGGAATAAAGTGAGTAGCTCAGTTAAGGCTGTGGCGGACGGCCGGGGCCCTTACCTGGCTGGAAGGACCAAGGGAGAGAACACATCCAAAGTCGTACAGTATCTCTCCTGGAGCAGTAAATGATAGCTCTCCTAGGTTGCAGCGGTGCCTTGGACTTCTACAGGGCTCCATGGGAGTTGGAGTTTGGTAGAGCCCTTTTTCATGGGTGCTGCCAGGGGGTACTGCAGGTATTGTTGAGCCCTGTGTGGCAGCATTCCTACCACATCCAGAAGTGCTGCCGGAAGAAGGTCATTGAGCACCTGGAGCACTTCCAGATGCCCTATAAAAGGAGCCAGCCACCACTACTCCAAGAGCCACAGTCGGGAGGTGGAGAACAAAGCTTGCAAGAAGAGGAATGGAGACAACAAAAGAGAGACAGAGACCAGAGAATGAAGAACACTGTGCTTTGTTATTGTATTAATTGAGCTATGAAGGTGAGAAACGAGGGAAAGTGTTTCCCACAAAAGTGTGTGTATTGAACTTGTGTCCTGTATCTGTCTGTGTCAGGTTTGGGAGGGAGGAGTGCCCTCTGTAGGCCACAAGTGGTGTAGTCGGCAGGATTTGTGGCTACCTGCAAGCTGCAATTTTATTCTTGTGGCAACCCGACACTGCTGCGTGAAACATGCACACAGCACACTAGCAGCAGGCAGTGAAGCCACCAGTCCTGTGCCGGATGTAATTGATTGATAGTAAACAGGTGTTTTCCAGATTTGGGGCTGCAGTCTCCTTCTATCATCTGTCCCCCTTTACAGGGACGGCTTTCACTGACACACACATAAACAGCAAACAGGACGATGGAAACAAGACGCACGTGGTACTAACACTGTCAACACTATTACTGCTATGTAGCCCCGCCACATAGTGAGTTTCTCAAAATGCAATATAAGACACGAGAACCCCTACTCTTAGTAATGAGACTATTTATATCGGAAATAATAATAATAATTCATTACATTTATATAGCGCTTTTCTCAGTACTCAAAGCGCTATCCACACAGGGAGGAACCGAACCCACAATCTTCCACAGTCTCCTTACTGCAAAGCAGCAGCACTACCACTGCGCCACCTGTGAGAAATAGATAGAACCTTAACCCTAATTTGATTCCCTTTGATGGAGGGGTCCTTTAAAAACTGCAAAAATAACCACCAGATTAATTAAATCAGTTAAACAAACAGTATATATTATGAAAACCCAAACAGAATTTTAAACTTATTCACCTTTAGAAAATCCTACACGAACGGAAACTGAGCAAGTAAACAGATACTATGACCATACACCTGAGCACCCCTTTATAATGAACTACACGCCGAAAAGGAAATGAGATGCACAAAAAAAAAAAAAACTACCTGCAGACAGTACATACATATTGTGGCAGGCTGGCCGGAACGCCCCTGCCGCATATGTTCCGCGGGAGCAAGCACGGGAGACCCAATACCTTCCCCTGGACGTCAGATGGCAGCCTCCCTGGGTTGCAATGGTGCCTCTGACACCCCCCCGGGGCTTCATTGGAGTTGGAGTTTGGTGCAGCTCAGTTGGGTTTCACAGGTGCCGCCAGGGGGTGCTGAAGCGGGAGCTGCTGGGCCCTTCTGGGCAGTAGTTTTACCACACCCGGAAGTGCAGCCGGGTGTCGCCAATCAAGCACCTGGAGCACTTCCAGGTGCCTAATAAAAGGAGCCAGTGATCACCACTCAGGAGTCAGAGTCGGGAGTAGGAGGACGAAACTGCCTAGGAGGAGTGGAGGATAATACTTTAGTTTATTGGTGTTTTGGTGTGTACTGTGCTTGGGACTGTGTACTGCCTGTGGGACATGAGGAAGACGTGCGCCCACAGGTGAAGAAAAATAAACCATCTCTTTCATTTATACATGTACCTCCGGTGTCAGTCTGTGTCGGGTCTGTGCTGGTGAAGCGTCTATTTCACAATATATATATATACAGTGCATCCGGAAAGTATTCACAGCACATCACTTTTTCCACATTTTGTTATGTTACAGCCTTATTCCAAAATGGATTAAATTCATTTTTTTCCTCAGAATTCTACACACAACACCCCATAATAACAACGTGAAAAAAGTTTACTTGAGGTTTTTGCAAATTTATTAAACATAAAAAAACTGAGAAATCCCATGTCCATAAGTATTCACAGCCTTTGCTCAATACTTTGTCGATGCACCTTTGGCAGCAATTACAGCCTCAAGTCTTGTTGAATATGATGCCACAAGCTTGGCACACCTATCCTTGGCCAGTTTCGCCCATTCCTCTTTGCAGCACCTCTCAAGCTCCATCAGGTTGGATGGGAAGCGTCGGTGCACAGCCATTTTAAGATCTCTCCATAGATGTTCAATTGGATTCAAGTCTGGGCTCTGGCTGGGCCACTCAAGGACATTCACAGAGTTGTCCTGAAGCCACTCCTTTGATATCTTGGCTGCGTGCTTAGGGTCGTTGTCCTGCTGAAAGATGAACCGTCGCCCCAGTCTGAGGTCAAGAGCTCTCTGGAGCAGGTTTTCATCCAGGATGTCTCTGTACATTGCTGCAGTCATCTTTCCCTTTATCCTGACTAGTCTCCCAGTTCCTGCCGCTGAAAAACATCCCCACAGCATGATGCTGCCACCACCATGCTTCACTGTAGGGATGGTGCCAGGTTTCCTCCAAACGTGACGCCTGGCATTCACACCAAAGAGTTCAATCTTTGTCTCATCAGACAAGAGAATTTTCTTTCTCATGGTCTGAGAGTCCTTCAGGTGCCTTTTGGCAAACTCCAGGTGGGCTGCCATGTGCCTTTTACTAAGGAGTGGCTTCCGTCTGGCCACTCTACCATACAGGCCTGATTGGTGGATTGCTGCAGAGATGGTTGTCCTTCTGGAAGGTTCTCCTCTCTCCACAGAGGTCCTCTGGAGCTCTGACAGAGTGACCATCGGGTTACTGGTCACCTCCCTGACTAAGGTCCTTCTCCCCCCGATGGCTCAGTTTAGATGGCCGGACAGCTCTAGGAAGAGTCCTGGTGGTTTCGAACTTCTTCCGTTTACGGATGATGGAGGCCACTGTGCTCATTGGGACCTTCAAAGCAGCAGAAATTTTTCTGTAACCTTCCCCAGATTTGTACCTTGAGACAATCCTGTCTCGGAGGTCTACAGACAATTCCTTTGACTTCATGCTTGGTTTGTGCTCTGACATGAACTGTCAACTGTGGGACCTTATATAGACAGGTGTGTGCCTTTCCAAATCATGTCCAATCAACTGAATTTACCACAGGTGGACTCCAATGAAGCTGCAGAAACATCTCAAGGATGATCAGGGGAAACAGGATGCACCTGAGCTCAATTTTGAGCTTCATGTCAAAGGCTGTACGTACATGTGCTTTCTCAATTTTTTTATTTTTAAAAAATTTGCAAAAACCTCAAGTAAACTTTTTTCACGTTGTCATTATGGGGTGTTGTGTGTAGAATTCTGAGGAAAAAAAATGAATTTAATCCATTTTGGAATAAGGCTGTAACATAACAAAATGTGGAAAAAGTGATGCTCTGTGAATACTTTCCAGATGCACTGTATATATATACAGTATATATACTATCTATATATATATATATATATATATATATAAAATATATAAGTATGCGGTGGGCTTGCACCCTTCCTGGGGTTTGTTTCCTGCCTTGTGCCCTGTGTTGGCTGGGATTGGCTCCAGCAGACCCCCGTGACCCTGTAGTTAGGATATAGCGGGTTGGATAATGGATGGATGGATGGATATATATATATTGTGACAAGAAGAGACCTGAGACATTGTAAAGGTTTGGGGCAGCCACCCGTATAATGTGTTCCAGGCTGCAAAAAGTAAAAAGGTTGGTAGCAAGTAAAGTTTACAAGACAGAGTCCAAAACAGAACTGAATTCCAGAGGAAGGGAGTGAGGCTTTGTAGGAAGTCTGGGAGAAGTGATGTCATCCTCGAGGCCGGGACCAGTAGTGGCGTGTCACGAGTCAAGGCAGTGGCTCCTGGTGGGATTTCCCGGGAAAGGTCTGCAGGTCTGCAACTTAGAAAGAGCGTTAGTGCACCACGCCACCCCCTGGGCAGATGTGTTACCATTATTCTCCAAGCCCTTCAGCTGCCTCCTATTCACACGTGTGTGACACTATATAGTATACAAATACAGTGGTGCCTCGGTTTGCGAACATAATTCGTTTTTTGGAAATGTGCTTGTAATCCAAAGCACTCGTATATCAAAGCGAAATTCCCCATAAGAAATAATGGAAATTCAGATGATTCGTTCTACAATCCAAACGAGAGGAGGAGGAAGGTTATTGCATAGGATGACTTTCACTCTAACTAACGGAATCCCTGCTGTCTGTCGGCTCACTGGAATCTTTTTCTTTTTTTGCGACTTTAACAAGGAATCCTCTCCAATGACAGTTGCCTTTGCCTGAAGAGTCACTACACTTGAACACAAAATTTAAAAAATGCATTACTCACTATAAGGTTTCTAAATTCTTTTGGGATTCCACTCAACGGGACGACATGCGGAAGAGCGTCCCGAAGCAACTGCAGGTTGCCAGTGCTGTAGCAGTTTGGTGCAAAAGTGAACCTGAAAAGATCACGGCCATGCTATAAGTGTCTGCCATCAATGGGTGATGCAAGGAACATTATAAATGCAGGGCAGGGCCGGGACAAGGGTGAGGCAAACGAGGTACAATGGGAAAGGGCACCAAATTAATTAAAAATAAAAATGAATAAATTGCAAAATAAAGAAAAAAGACAAATGTATGTTGCAATGTTCATCAAATACCTTAAGCAAACTGATGATTTTCATCAGACGCTCTCTCTCATATGATAGCGCCCTATAAATTCTGAGAATTCTTATCAGAAATAATCAGTTTCAAACATCAGGCAGTGACGTTAATTCCAGACCTTAAAGCAGCTATGAGTTTAGATCTTTTAAAAACGATTCATGAATATCATTTAGTTCAGTCCTGTCCAAATTTAGAAGTTGCACTGAGAATATTCCTAACACTACCTGTTACTGTTGCTTCTGGTGAGAGAAGCTTTAGTAAACTAAAAATTATCAAAACATATTTAAGATCGTCACTTGCTCAGGAGAAATGGTCAAAAATGGCAATTTTATCAATCAAATAGGAATTCACGAAACAAATTAATTTTGATAAAATAATTGATGAATTTGCTTCACTAAAAGCAAGAAAAGTAAAACTTTAAAAAAAGATTTTATAGTGGGCATTTATTTAATTATTTATTCATTGTAATTATATTAAACCAGTAATGGCGACCTGCACGATAACGTGCAGTGAATACCCTTGACTTGAGAATTCCTAGTCTTCATCCTCTTTCTCTTTACATTTATCATTTGTTTGCTCAGAAGTTGATGCGCTTGCTGCCTCCTGAGCAGCTCTTCTTTTCTCCACCCTAGCGGCCCGATTCTTCTCTTCTTCCATCGCGTTAAAACTGATTAAGTCAGTGTTTGTGTTGCAATTACTTATTACATTTCCTTAATTTTTCACTTAATCTGGCACTCAAGTCTTCAATCTGCCTCAAGAATGATTTAAGATATGAAGAGGTAGAGGAAGTGACGGTGAAGGTGGTAGGGATGACAACGGCGCCCGTATGCATACACTGCAGAGCTGATGCTGAGAGTTGATTCTACAATTAAATAAAATAAAAATAAAAAGAAGACTAGTCTTAGAGGTCAATCATCACCCCGAAAGTGGATAGTAGACATCATGTAGTATATGTGTACCAAATTTCAGGTCAATGGGTCAAACGGTTTGCAAGCTATAGGCGATTTAAAATCCTGGACAGACAAACGGACAGCCACGGTAGCATATTATATAAGAAGATTTTGTTGTGTCTAAAGTATTATTGATATTATTTTGTCTCTATTATTAAATTAAATATTTTTTAAAAATTGTAATATTCTAATCCATCTCATGTGTAATACTTATTTTGTTTTTCTTTTGTTAAGGTTGGTGTGATTTTATTTTAATATGTGCAATTTTATGTTCCTATTACTATTGTACTATTACTGCGTTATGTGATTTTTTATTTAATAATTAATAAATTTAATTTGTTCTCAAAATCATTTATTTATTTATTTTTATTTAATACTTATTAGTAATAAAAAACTATAGACATAGGGGAGCAAATGTATCCTTATCTAGGCCCGGCTCTGATGCAGGGCATAGTATTACTTGGCCACTAACCTGGCTCCGACTCTGCAGGATTGCTGTGTCTGTGTTTAGGAGAGTGGCAGATCCTGCGACAATAAAGAACCGTGCTGTTCCTGTTTCAAGCTGAATTAAAGCTGATTTTGCTAAAGTACTCAGACTCAGCACACACACGTGGTCACCACGCTATAATAAACAGTATACACTCGTACGGATGTTGACTATACGAGAGAGGCATGCCGACTGAGACCGAGCATGGGAGACAATTACCCAAAATCCCGTGGAGAGAGAAGAACCATGGGCTCAGTTGTGATCACATGATGCTCGGCAGACAAAGCATATACATGCTACTCGTATTGCAAGACCTCGCTCGTTTATCAAGGTAGAATTTATTAAAAATTTTGGCTCGTCTTGCAAAACACTCGCCAACTGAGGTACTCACAATCCAAGGTTTTACTGTATATACAAATATAAGTAAAAGATACTTTTTGATTGTCTTCTTTGCCTTTAGATCCAACTGGCCTGGGTATTTTGCCATTAAATCCAACACAATGGTAAAATATATCACTGGCACGATTCCCCTCTACAATATAAAGGAGAGTTCTCACCGGGTTGGAGACTAGTCTTATCTAGGATGCCGAAGTCCGTCTCACCCTGGTGTAGTGGCGTTAATGTCCCTCAAATGGAAGACACAAGCATCACAAATAAAAGGCAGCGACGAGCACACTGATGTTCTCCACTGATCAGCCAGCATTTGTTTTTGTGTGCACCCAAACAAATCTACATACAGAGCTTTCGCGCCTTTTGGATCGCTCCGCTCCCTTTCTAATCCTCTCTCCCAGCTCCATCTCCTCTCCTTTTTCAAAATGTGCGCCTCCTTTCCTTTTTGAAGATGGTCCCCCCCTCTTACGACATACACCAGAGCGTTCATGCAAGGACCCACAGGTGTGGATTGGCCCCCTGCACTCCTTAAAAATATATCCTTAAAAAACTCAATGCTCAATGATACATTCTAAAGGGAACAAGGAGGCAGAAACAGACACAGCACATGAAATATGTAGCAATCGTTACAATACCACCACAATGAATCTGAAAAAAAGCAATCATTATGTGATTGAAGTGTAGATTTTCAGCTTTAATTGAGGGGCTTTAACCAAAATACCCTATAAGGATATTTAGGAATGACAGCCATTTTGTATTTATTTATTTATTTATTTATTTATAAAGCACTTTAAAAACAACATCAAGGTTAACCAGAGTGCTGCACAATAAAAACCCAACATATCAGACACACAATAACCAAAGTTGTAAAACAAACAGAAACACATAAACACATAAGAGCTGAAGAGATTCATAAAAAAAGTACTCAGATAGTCAACATATCACACCGGGTTAAAGGCCAGGGAGTAAAAGTGTGTTTTAAAATAAGATTTAAAGACAGTGAGTGAAGGAGCTGACCTAACGTGCAACGGCAAATCATTCCAGAGTTTTGGACCTGCAACTGAAAAAGCCCAATCACCTCGGAGTTTGCATCGTGTCTTAGGAACGTGTAAAAGCATCAGGTCTGCTGACCTGAGAGAGTGAGACGGTACATAAGGGTGCAGCAGTTCCGACAAATAAAATGGGGCACAACCATTAAAGGATTTAAAACCAAATATAAGGATCTTAAAATGGATTCGAAAATGAACTGGAAGCCAGTGAAGGGAAGCCACAATTGAGGTAATATGCTGCATGCTTTCTTGTGCCAGTTAAAAATCGAGCAGTAGCATTTTGCACCCGCTGTAGGTGAGCAATGGAGGCCTGGCTAAATCCAAAAAGATTATTGCGCATTGCAATAATCTAGGCGAGATGTTATAAAATAATGTATCACTGTTTGAAGGTTGCGTTTAGACAAAACAGGCTTGATTTTTGACAGCTGCCTCAACTGGAAAAATAAGAGTTTACCACTGCGTTCACATGTCAATCAAGTTTTAAAGTGGAATCCATTTTCACACCTAAATTTGTGATCATGAATTTCTCATATTGAGCCACAGTGGAAAGGTCAATGCACAGGGGGTCCCGCTGGTGCCATTGGGTCTAAATAGCATGACTTCTGTCTTGTTCTCATTAAAATTTAGAAAATGTAATGTCATCCAAATCCTTATGTCAATAAGGCAATCAATCAGGGGCTGGACAGAGCATGGACCAGGGCACTTTAGAGGGAAATAAACCTGACAGTCGTCTGCATAAAGATGAAAGGAAATACCGTGTTTCTGGGAAATAGCACCAAGTGGCAGCAGATACAAGGAGAACAGAAGAGGTCATAGAATGGAGCTATGTGGTACCCCCCAGAGGAGGTCAACAGAGGTGGAAGTAAAATCATCAATGCTCACACAAAAACATCTGTCCGAGACATAAGACCTAAACCATTGGAGAGCTAAACATGTGATGCCCACCCACTGCTCTAGCCTGGAGATGAGGATCTCATGGTCTAGAGTGTCAAAGGCAGCTGTTAAATCCAGAAGCATAAGTAGTACACAGTCACCAGAGTCCACTGTTAAAAGAACAGTGCTGTGGTGAGTTTTAAACCCAGACTGGAACACTTCCATTATTGCATGTTCGTCCAAGAAGGACTTCAGTTGGGTGTAGATGACTGCATTTTTTTGCATAGAAAGTCAGTGGTTCTCGACCTTTTTGGTGTTTCAACTCAATTTTTTCCCAAATGAGTTCCTTTGCGATCCACAAAGTTGGGATTCCTGCTTGGCTTAATCGAGGTAGATCATCAGTGTGGGGGAGCTCCCCTTGTTGAACTTTGCCTGATAATTACAGTTGGGTTGGGGGTCCCTCTTGGTCAAATGAGTGAGATTGATGGAGTGAGTGGGTTTAATCAGGCACTATCCTTAAAGTGGGTGTGGAAACACCATAACTCATTTCCATTATAAACAGCAGCAAGTTGCAAACCAATGGCGGCCTCCTGTAACCCAACCCAGTTGATGAGAAACACTGCTCTCAGGCCTTCACAAAGAAGGCTGTGGATACCTAGGAGTCTGTCAAGCAATTCAAAATATTATTTGTGATGAATCATTCCAATGTAAGGAAAATCATCTACGTGGCGTAGATTGCAAGCAACTGCTAATTTGTCCAGGACTGGTCAGCCAGGAATTTCAGCCCAAGAGCTGAAGAACCCTCTAAGATCCCCACAATTTCACTGTAGGATCTACAGGTGTCTCTTGCAATATCTGATATCAAAGAGCAGACATCTCCAATCAGAAAGATATTGCACAAATCTGACCTTCATGCATGCAAGGTGCATCAGGAAAAAGACTTGTTCTCAAAAAGACCATTAGAACAAGACTACAGTTTGTCCATTGAACGTCTAGGCAGAGACCAGGCCATCTGGAGCAATGAGCTCTGGACAGATGAATCAAAGACTTTTGAGTTGTTTGACCACTGTAATGGTAGACATGTTTGGCACAAACCAAAGACAGCATTTTAGATGAAGAACCTCATAGCAGCTGTGAAGTAGGGTGGTGGAAATGTCCTGGGGCACTATGTATAACACAGTGCATTGAATTCACACTAAAACATGGTGTACGGAAAAAAACAAAAATGTGCATACGTACAAAAAAATCCAGATGCATTAAACTGTGAGTATGCCAAATTCCATGCACTTCCCCTTTACAAATCCCAATGAATGTGAAATATGTGCCTACAGCCTCACCTAGTGCACCCGGCTTTCCGATTAGCCTCTGGCAGCATTGTGGCGGAAGTGCTGCCCGTGAATCCAACTCCTTTTCAAGCAGCGCTTCCGGGTGTGGAGGAAGTGCCACAGATCTTGTTTCCGGACGTATCCAGGCGCCCCCTGGCGGTGGCCATGGACCCCAACAGGTTTCAGCTACAGAGCCCCAAGCCCGTGGCCCAGATGCAACCCAGGGGGACTGCCCTCTCAAGTCCCGAGAATAAATTGCCCTTCTCCTTGTCCCCTGCACCTGAAGGTCTCCCGGTAGGGCATGATCCCCAGCCATCCATCACAATAGGTTCCCCAGCTACAGTATAGATGATGTAATGCCATCTCATTTTTTTTTTGGTGATTCATCCCTGGCCGATGTAACTGGTCCAGCACCATTGCAATAGCAATGTGGGTGCAGTTGACCGTTCCAATTAAATTTGGAAAACCGGACGTTGCTGCGAATTACGCTTTCATGTTTCACAGTACAACCATAGTGTAAGGAAATCTTGCCTATCTGGATGATAAGCAGATAATACCATCTTATACCGTTGGCATGGAGCGACTCAATGATGTTTTTTGAAATATCTGATCGGTCAGCAAGTTTATGTTGAAAAGCTCCTGTGGTTAAACCGTGAGTGAAAAGAATTTGCAAAGGAGCTGGTAGAGCAGAATTCTTCAAAGTCTGCCTTTGAAAAACTGGCACCAGTTCAGCACACAGCCCCAAGAGGAGAGCTGTGCAGAAACTGAAATCGACTGAGAAGCCAGCCATTATCATCATCATCTATAAATACGCACTCTCTTCTGATTCTTCCATTTGCAATGTCTTCTAACAATGCTAAATTAGCCATGGTAGTTGGAATAGTTCAGCCATTCCATGCAATATTATATTGTTACAGAATGATTACGATCAAGTGAATCAAATTCGTGAACGATATGACAATTAGTTTTGGTGTATTTGATAAATCCCGCTTCATTGATGCAAATATGAAAAAGAAAGGTAAGTGACACAGAAACATTAGCACTGCTTTGATGATGGGTGCCGTCAGTTTGCAAAACTGAGTAGAAACGTGCGTACGCAAGGTAGGGGGCTACTGTGTAATGTGCGTGGCTTTACACCAAGTGTAGTTTTTATACATCTCAAAGTGTGCAAGGAAACATGCGTATGCACCATTTATACATGAGGCCCCTGGTTGGGATTACTTTTCTACCTCAGGGCTTTGGAAGCCTGCAGTGAACAACTCAACAATGAATTCTTCATCATATTAAACTGTGCTTGAGGAGAATGTGAGGCCATCTGTCCAAAACAGTTGAAGTTGAACCTTTCAGCATGATGAAGATCCAAAACACAATAGCAAATCCAAGAAAGAATTGTTCAAGAACAACAAATGGAAGGTTATGGAGTGGCCCAGTCAAAGCAATCCCATTGAAACGTTGAGGGGGATTTGAAAGAAGCAAGACGTGCAAGAAAACCCACAAGCATCTTGCAAATGAATTTCGAATGGATGAGTTCTCAAAAATATCACCGGGTTAATGTCAGAGACAGATGGATAGTTACGGAAAACGCCTATTAGAAGTAAAGAGACAATACCAGTTTCTGAGGTGGACTTACCTTTTCTCTCCAGACCATTACATCTATTGACATTTTGTTGCGAAAATGTTTGGATTGGCCAATTTTCCTTGTGTTTTTATTCAAGTATATCATTTTTATCTGTAGGCACTGCTTGCATAGAAGATCTACTCTTTGTCTGCTCAAATATGTTGAAAAAGCCATCAATTTCCATGGGGTGTACTTACTTTCTCACAAGTGTAAATTCATTATGTGTTGTTCAATATTACTTATTTTATGATATTTTTCACATCTCTCCTCTGATCATTGCTTCAAGTTCCCCTCTTCCTCAATTTGGTTAAGCAGTTAGGTTTGGATCGTGAGATTGCAGAGGAACACTAAAGATACACTCATGCTATGTCTCTGTCTCTCTCTGTCTTGCTCACTTGGCGGTCCAACAGTTTAATGTCCACAAAAAGTCTGTCCCACCTGTAATTGTCCAGGTAGTCCAGATGATGAAGCCTTCCCTACTCCATACCCTTCTTAGCCCTTTATTTGAAGAATTTGAGTCTCTTGGACACTATTATCATTGAGGGTCAGCCCGACAGAGCCCACTGTTCGTCATTTCGTCTTCTTCATTTGGCTGCTCTCATTAGGGATTGCCACAACAGATCATCTTCTTGCATATCTTTCTGTCCTCTGCAGCTCTATCTTTAGTGCCCTTCTCCCAATATACCCCTCATCTCTCTTCTGCACATCTCCAAACCAATGCAATCTCGCCTCTCTGAATTTGTCTCCCAACCGTCCAACCTGAGATGACCCTCTAATGTCCTCATTTCTATTCCTTTTCATCCTTGTCACACCCAATGCCAATCTTGACATCTTTAACTCTGCCACCTCCAGCTCTGTCTGCTGCTTTTTGGTCAGTGCCATCGTCTCCAACCCATAAAACATAGCTGGTCTCACTACCGTCCTGTAGATCTTCCCTTTCACTCTTGCTGATACCCATCTGTCACAAATCACTCCTGACACTCTTCTCCACCCATTCCACCCTGACTGCACTCTCTTTTTTACTTCTCTTCCAAAATCCCCGTTACTCTGTACTGTTGATCCCAAGTATTTAAACTCATCCACCTTCGCCAACTCTACTCCCTGCATCCTCACTATTCCACTGACCTCCCTCTCATTCACACACATGTATTCTGTCTTGTTTCTACTGACCTTCATTCCTCTCCTCTCCAGAGCATATCTCCACCTCTCCAGGGTCTCCTCAACCTGCTCCCTACTATTGCTACAGATCACAATGTCATCAGCAAACATCATAATCCACGGGGACTCCTGTCTAATCTCATCTGTCAACCTGTCTATCACCATTCCCACTATTTGTCAGTAGAAGGACAAAATGCCCAAGGCTGTACAGTTCATACAGTAATTAGCTACAGGTTAGAGGTTAGGTAGCTCTGTGCCCACACCAACACACACACACACACATGCACTGCTCACAAACCTGTGTCTCCCTTGTCTCCTTTCGGGCCAGGGGGCCCAGGTCTTCCTTCTCGTCCATTCCTTCCTGGCGTATCTATACAGAAGGTCGTCTTGGTGGGCTCCTCGGCTAGACAAGACCAGATGGCCGTGATGAGAATGGCAGATGTCAGGACAAGGCTGTGCAGCTGCATTTTTGGAGATGAGTACTGGAACAAAATGAAAAGTGTGTTAGACTTCTCCTGAAGTGGGGTGCAAGGCTTTTTTTTATCTGAGTTACAGCAATGGTTAAGTATAAGAGAGACCAACCCAGTAATCCAAAGTCAGAATTCTTTACTTCTGCTGAAAGGAGGCTCCTACAACTCGTCACTTTTTCAGAATGCTGGGTGATGATACAGAAGATGTTACATGCCTATGGTACAACAAACCAAGATAGCTAAATAAGGAGTTACTAGGTGTTTGGGCAATAGGATTGGTTAGTACTGACTAAAATATTTTGTTGCTAACTAAACTGACGTGAAGTAGGCAGGATTTTAGAAAGCATTTCATCCTCCCAACCCCCTAAAAAACCAGTACTTCCTCTTCAGCAGTTTCCTGAAAGGTGTTTGCTGGTTCAGCAATTTCTATTCTTAACCTTCAACGTATCTGGTAGTGTCGAAATAAAAACTGACTTTAATACTCTCAGGAACCTTAGGAAGTGAGATTTTCTAGTAATATCATTAGACTTGGAAACATTAAAGGTTACAGTCAGTATTTTTCAAGTCAACATTAGTTCTTTAGCTACAATAGGACATTAAAACAATCTGGATGAGAACAGGCCATTCAGTCCTTAATTCTTCGAAAATAAAATCAAGTTGAGTTTAGATGATCCTCAAATTTCTACTGTCTACCACACTTTTGGGTAACTTATTCCATGTATTCCAGTTTTCTCTTCGAGGTTTTTACATACAATGTCCTCAGTTGCTAGAAAAGTGATCAGTTTGCTCCCATCATGAGCAACATGAACATTAGAACAATTGAGACGACAACAGGCCATTCAGCCCAACAAAACTTTCCAGACATGTCCACGTACCTAATCTGAAATAACATCAAGTTGAGTTTCGGAGGTCCCTAAAGTCATCCTGTCCACCACACTACTTGGTCACTTATTCTAAGTGTCTCTGGTTCTCTGTGTGAAGAAAAACTTCCTAATGTTTGTGTGACATTCACCCTTAACAATTTTCCAACTGTGTCCCCATGTTCTTGATTGACTCATTTTAAAGTCACAGTCTTGATCCACTGGACTAATTCCCTTCATAATTTTAAGCACTTCACTCAGGTCTCCTCTTAATGTTCTTTTGCTTAAACTGTAAAGGCTCAACTCTTTTAATCTTTCCTTATAATAAAATCCCTGTAGCCCCTGAATCAGCCTGGTCGCTCTTCTCTGGACCTTTTCTAGTGCTGCTTTGTCCTTTTTGTGGCCTGGAGACCAAAACTGCACCCAATACTCCAGATGAGGCCTCACCAGTGTGTTATAAAGCTTGAGCAGAACCTCCTGTGACTTGTGCTCCACACATCAAGGCGCTATATAACCTAACATTCTGTTAGCCTTCTTAATGGCTTCTGAACACTGTTGGAACGTCAATAGCTTAGAGTCCACTATGACCCCTAAATCCTTCTTATGAGGTGGACTCTCGATTTTCTGATCGCCCATTATGAATTCAAACCTAACATTTTTACTTCCTATGTGTAATACTTTACATTTAATTTAGTAATATCAAGGATGCAGAATACTTTGTGAATATTGGCAACCCAAACCCTTACAGCCCAAGCAGAAGTGCAGCCTTGCATCCATAGGTGGCTCTCGGCTTATCTCCAGTTTAGCTTGCTTTTCTACGACATAGCCTTTGAGTGTAGCAATGAAACTGGCCACATGCCTGTCTCAATATGGTTGCCGAGTTAGAGTTGTCTTCATCATTGTCTTCGCTTCATGGCCAGATGGAGAATGACAGAGGTAAAGACAAGGTGACCAGCTTACGCCATGTTATAGTGTGAGTTCTACGCACGGCGTTATACATGAGGCCCCAGGAGAACCAAAGAAAATTTGGGATGCCAACTGGGCCATTCTGTTTAGTGCAATCATCCAAAAAATAGAACAAAATGGAGTGTGTGGTGGCACAGCTGAAAATGGGCATAGTAACTACATTTTTAGCCTCAATGACTTTTCTAAACAATCAGCTTCTTTGAGTGGGTCTGCTTTGGGAAGCTTATGCATGCGGGATGAAGTTCCATTAACTGAGACACCATCCTCCATGAGCCCTCAGATTTATACCATCCATACTGTAAGGGGCGTGGCTTATCTGAGTAGGGGCGTGGTTGATGTTGCTGTCCTTAGGCAGTTTCTCCGAGTTAGGGAAGAGAAAAGAGAAGTTAGATTTGCTGCCCCCTCCTGTCCCCGTGGGTTACTGCATGCCATATCTGAGCCTGGAAGCTGATCCACAGGCGCCCATGTTTGACAATATTTCCAACTTACATTCTATAAATCACTCCAACTTCATCATCTTTTGTAGAAACCTTCAACCTTCTCCATCTGGGGCATGGTTTAATTTCGAAAGAGGCAGAGCTTTCTGACACCGGGCAGGACGTTTTGCTACAGGATGTCTTGATATTGTAATGCCACTGTGGAACCAGGGGCACGCAGAGCCTCCCTTACCCGACACAGGCAGGCAGAGACACAGGCTTTTACCACACAACACTCGTTTTACTAATCTTCTCCTAGGGAACTGGTCACTCCGTTACCAATCTTACAGCACAGTTCGCTTACACAACACCCAACACCACAAGGTTGTCTTCTTCTTCTTCGTCTTCTTTTCATTCTGCCTCCACTCCCTGTCCAGTAAGCAGCATCTTCTTCCTCCCGACTCTCACCTCATTAGCAGTGGCAGGCGTACTTTAAACCAGGGGTCCTCAATCACGGTCCTGGAGGGCTGCAGTGGCTGCAGGTTTTCTTTCCAGCCAGTTTCCCAATTAGACCTCAGTCCTTGCTAATAATGAACCGTGGTATTTAAATATACAGTATGGCGTGTTAGCACTTTCATTCATCAAACACAAATTTAATTACATGGCAGATCAGAGGTCCTCAATTACAGTGTGCAGGGCCGCAATCGGCTGGATGTTTTTAATTAGAGCCCTTTTATTTACTACTAAACCAATACATTTTTGGGCTAAATTGTAATTATCTGGCCTGTTCCAATTCAGAACCCTTAATTGCCTATTTTAGTTTAAGCAGCTGTATTTAAAATTTTAATTGATGCCTGTTTTGTCAATCAGACATTAATTAATAATAAAATGCAGATAACCAATAAACCAGCAGCTCTCCAGTCAATCTGCTCCCTTTCAAACTTGTGCATATGCACCATTAAAAGTGTCCGTGTTTAAAAAAATGTTTAGAAATAAATGAGAGAGGAATTGGAAGGAGCTTTAATTTCAATTCTGTTCTGGTCCACAAAACACATGGATAATGCTCTCAGGTAAAGAACACTCTACAGCGCAATTACAATTTCTCTTGGATGAATGAAAGCACTAACAAGGCACACAGTTAAATACTAAGTTTCATTATCAGCAAGGACTGAGTTCTAATTAGGAAACCAGTTGGAAAGAAAACCTGCAGCCACTGCGGTCCTCCAGGACCGTGATTGAGGACCTCTGATTTACAATGTAATTAAATTTGTCTTTAAAAAATGAAAGTGCTAACAAGCCATAAAGTTAAACACCAAGTTTGATTATCAGCAAGGACTGAGGTCTAATTGGGAGACTGGCTGGAAACTGGCCAGGTGTGAGGGAAATCCCTTGCCAGACTCTACAACTCCCCCTGGTGGCCTCCAATGGGAACCAACAGGGCTGCATCAAAAGCCTCACTCAGGAGGAGCCCGTGGTGATAAAGCTGCCCAGGAGAGCGGCCTTCCAGTATCCCAGGTTAGGTAACGCCTTGCAGATGCTCTCTCTCCTCCAGTCTTTCCATCCCGCTGGCGTCCCGGCCAGACAACGACCATGGACACCCGTCACATTAGCCTTTCATTGTTCCCTGCACAGACTCAAGGCGCCCAGTGCCACAAAACATAACCAAGAGCCTCCTCCATGTTTTACAGTAGGTCTGGTGTTTATCTGTGAAAGCTTCTAGATTTTGTGAAATCACTCGAACAGTACATTTTAGTGTCAATTTAATGAAACTATTTGCTTGCCATTACTTATAATTGAATTCCTTGGAACTCTAATTGGTTAATCCTTCTGTTAACCCTTTAAACTCAGCCCCTTCAATTTGGACCTGCACAATAATCCATCCATCCATCCATCCATCCATCCATCCATCCATCCATTGTCTCCCGCTTATCCGAGGTCGGGTCGCTTGAGCAGAGATGCCCAGACTTCCCTCTCCCCGGCCACTTCTTCTAGCTCTTCCGGGAGAATCCCAAGGCGTTCCCAGGCCAGTCGAGAGACATAGTCCCTCCAACGTGTCCTGGGTCTTCCCCGGGGCCTCCTCCCGGTTAGACGTGCCCGGAACACCTCACCAAGGAGGCGTCCAGGAGGCACCTTGATCAGATGCCCGAGCCACCTCATCTGACTCCTCTCGATGCGGAGGAGCAGCGGCTCTACTCTGAGCCCCTCCTGGATGACTGAGCTTCTCACCCTATCTTTAAGGGAGAGCCCAGACACCCTGCGGAGGAAACTCATTTCATTGTATTCACGATCTCGTTCTTTCGGTCACTACCCATAGTTCATGACCATAGGTGAGGGTAGGAACATAGATCGACCGGTAAATTGAGAGCTTCGCCTTGCGGCTCAGCTCCTTTTTCACCACGACAGACCAATGCAGAGCCCGCATTACTGCAGATGCCGCACTGATCCGCCTGTCGATCTCATGCTCCATTCTTCCCTGACTCGTGAACAAGACCCCAAGATACTTGAACTCCTCCACTTGAGGGAGGATCTCGCTACCAACCCTGAGAGGGCACTCCATCCTTTTCCGGCTGAGGACCATGGTCTCGGATTTGGAGGTGCTGATTCTCATCCCAGGTGCTTCACACTCGGCTGCGAACCGATCCAGAGAGAGCTGAAGATCACGGCCTGATGAAGCAAACAGGACAACATCATCTGCAAAAAGCAGTGACCCAATCCTGAGCCCACCAAACCGGACCCCCTCAACGCCCTGGCTGCGCCTAGAAATTCTGTCCATAAAAGTTATGAACAGAATCGGTGACAAAGGGCAGCCCTGGCGGAGTCCAACTCTCACTGGAAACGGGTTCGACTTACTGACGGCAATGCGGACCAAGCTCTGGCACCGATCGTACAGGGACCGAACAGCCCTTATCAGGGGGGCCGGTACCCCATACTCTTGGAGTACCCCCCACAGGATTCCCCGAGGGACATGGTCGAATGCCTTTTCCAAGTCCACAAAACACATGTAGACTGGTTGGGCAAACTCCCATGCACCCTCCAGGACCCTGCTAAGGGTGTAGAGCTGGTCCACTGTTCCGCGACCAGGACGAAAACCACACTGTTCCCTGCACAATAAAATAAAAAAAATACATTAATTCATTAAATTCCTTGATGCTATAATTAAAGTATAGAATTGTTTTACCATCAAAATGCTGACTTGCGTACCCAGAAATGACTTTACAATGTTTTTCTTTCCTCCCTCAAAGATACCCAAATTACACTATCACAGCAAAACTTTCCCACAACCCCTCACCATGGCTTTCTGGATTGTTCTGATTTAATTGTGTTCAATTTGACTGACAGACTATTGTCTACTGAATGATGGGGTATTTCAACTTTCAAATTACACCACAATCCACTTTCTATATTTTTCACTTTCTTTTTTTCAGAATTGCATTTCTGTCAAGGAGTGTTTGAATCTTACAAGTACTGGTGTTATAATTTGGATATACAGTGTGCTTTCTTTACCAACTGTATTTATTTAGACAGAGTAAGATCTGGGGGGGATTTTCCGTACGTCGCTTAAATCATCCGAGATCAGATGCCTGATCTTGGATGAGTTAAAGCCGGTAAAACTCATCCAGGATAAGTCGGTTTTTCAAACGCAGCCGTGTAGTAGATTAGTCGAGCTGGATCTCATCATCCGAGATGAATGCGCGCCCCCGCACTGAGTGAAAAGCCAATGTATATCGAGTCTAGAAAACATGATCAGCAAGTCTTTGATAAGCTGCAACAAAATGACGAAAGAACGGGCGCATTTTTTTTCACACAAGCTGTGTGTGTGTGTTGGGGTGGGGGGTGTGGGTGTTAGTTAGTTAGTTAGTTAGTTACTCAGTTACTCGAAGGAGTTTGACTTCGAATATAAGGTGCTAATAAATCTTTGAGGTACAATATTCCCCCTCGGCTAAAGCGGTATCTTTTGAAAAGAATTTCCTCCGGGAGCAATAAAGGATCTTGCCGATCGCGGAAAATCCTCTCTATATGAAATTCTCTTCTTATAATTTGCATACCGATATCAATTGGTCACTCATTCATGTACGGCGAAGTCATGACTGAATGAATTCCACGCACGGACACTGATTAAGAGTGTGAGCTAATCCTTGTTTATATAGAACAAACTTGCTCCGAGCAGGTTTGAGGATTTGGATGTGCTGCTATGACAACACATCCAGCAAGAGTTTTGAAAAACCGACAGATCCAGGATCAGGCCAAATCATCAACAATTACATCCAGCTAAACGAGTAACCCACGTACGATAAATACCCCCCTGCTCTTCAGAATGATGCAAAGGTCACAGGTCTTTAATAATGGACATGCATGCTATGGATCAGTGTTGTGCATGAACTAGTTCAGAAGTGCATGTTCATTGAACACGCTGTTTTTTTCTAAGAATGATGAACTTCACGTAACGTATTTGCAAGTGAAGAACTTGATCGTGAGCGAGTTCAGTTTTAGGTGACATTCTGGATCTGGTTTAGGTCCAGATTAAGCGTTTTGCCTTACCCTGTAAAGTAGGAGTGGAGCCAAATCTGATTAGGGTATTTGGATAAGCACAAATAGTGGATTTTGATGAATATTTATTTCGTACGAATGTTTTGCCATTTATTTGTATTCAGAAAAAAATAAAGTCAAATCAAATAGGCCTTGGGGGTATTTTTCGTACGTCGCTTAAACCATCCGAGATCAGGTGCCTCATCTTGAATGAGTTAATGCCAGTGAAACTCATCCAGATAAGTCGGTTTTTCAAACACAGCCGTGTATTAGATTAGTCGAGCTGGATCTAATCATACGAGATGAATGCGTGCGCCCGCGCTGAGTGAAAAGCCCATATATATTGAGTCTAGAAAACATGATCAGCAAGTCTTTGATAGGCTGTAACAAAATGACGAAAGAACGGGCGCATTTTTTTTTCACACACGCGGCGCAAGACCTTTTATTCGAAGGACACGAAGAATTTCAAGATTTAATATACACAAGCGGTAACACTGCAAAAGCAGCCCTGACCAGAAAAGACGGCTGGCAAAAAGTGGCCGAAAAAATTAAACGCTAAGTAGTGTACATTGTACTTAGTGAATGCAGCGTTTCATTTTCTATGTGTCAGATTAATTATTATTTAATATGTCATAATTCCAGATCAAACGTGAGCACAAGGAGAACACGGGAACAGGTTAAAGTGAAGTACAAGAATATACTTCAAACTGGTAAATATTGGTATATAACTATTTAAAGAATTGTTGACATAAAGAATCATATATAATATAAAAAACATTAATTTTAAAGCTAATAAGGAGGCAGACAAGCAAAAAACAGGTGGAGGTCCACGCGGTCCAGACCTAACCCCTGCAGAAGAGTTGGCTCTCCAGCAAAATGCCCATCGCCCTGTTTCTGAGGGCATTCCAGGGGGAAGCTCCTCCTCAGAACCAGTGGCAGGATGCAGTGGTCACTTCATTTCAGGTAAAGGATGGTCATTGCATATATTGGTGCCATAGGTATGTTCCATACAGCCCTCTTTTTTGTTGGGTCAATTGCAGGGAATATCATATCCCTTGAACCTGTGTCTGACCAACGAGATATTAACGAAGGTCAAATGTGTCTGATTATTCATCAGGAGGAGAGGTACATTTTCCAAATAATGTTTGATCAAACTCCACTCTGATCAGTTCCATGTGCCCCAATCACATTTGGAAATCCTGGTAATGAGAATGTTAGGCTGATTGAGATTCTTTATGGAACTGTGGGTGTTTTAGCCTGTGTGTTACCTACCTGCAATGGCATGAAACGCCTCTTTTATTGTCTGCACACGCAGGTGTCCAGGAAACACAATGAAAACCCGAAGGAAATGTTTCAGAGCCAAACAGACTTTACGAATTGCCTGGCAAACTGCACTTTTCGATAGCTGTTCCGCATTGCCTACAATATATAAAAAAGTGCCGCTTGCAAGAAACCTCAAAGCAATGCCTACTGTCTGTGTGGTTGTGAGAGCCCGACTTCGCCGAGTTTGACTACGAATATACGGAACTAATAAATCTTTGAGGTACAATATTCCCCCTCAGCTAAAGTGGTATCTTTCGTACAGAATTTCCTCTGGGGGCAATAAAGGATCTTGCCGATCGCGCAAAACCCTCTTTATATGAAATTCTCTTCGTATAATTTGCGCACCAATATCAATTGGTCGCTCATTCATGAACGGCGAAGCCCTGACTGGATGACTTCCACACGGTCACTGATCACGTGTGTAAACTAATCCTTGTTTACGCGGAACAAACCTGCTCCAAGCAGGTTTGCGGATTTGGATGTGTTGCTATGACAACACTTCCAGCAAGAGTTTCAAAAAACCGACAGATCCAGGATCAGGCCAAATCGTCAACAATTATATCCGGCTAAGCGAGTAACCCACGTACGAAAAATTCCCCCCTGGTCTGTGTCCGCCTGTTTGTGTTTAAGGTGTTCCCCCACTGACACGAGCACGTGGTGAAGCTCCGTTTTTGCTTTTAGGAAAACGTTGCACTTCGCGAGGCCACTTTATATTTTTCCCCGTTGGACATGCAATACGTGACGCAAATTTTTACCGACAGCATAATAGGTTAGTTCACCTACACTCTGGTTCACAGAGACGTGCGGTGAGGTTCATGGCTGGTGACTCCTTCAGAGTCAAATTTACAAATACATGAAACCCAAAGAGCAGCTTATTCACTATTCAATTGGCAGCCTGCACATTGACTACGGGTTATGTTTCAAATCTCATCAGCATTCTTTACACACACACAAGGTGCATATTTGGATAAGAAAGAACGTTACATTTATAGCGGCGAGAGAGAGAGAGCGGAGAGAGCGCATTTGCTCCTCACCCTTCACCTGATCTAAATTTGCTGTTGCAATTCCACAATTCACACTCACTCAATACAAATGAAAATATAGACTGGTGTACAAAAAAAAACGGATCTCAATTTTGACCTTAATTGAAATATTTAGTCGTTTTTTAAAGCTTTTATTTCTGATGCTTTAATCAATTTTAATACAGACTGCTCAACAAAAGGATAACAAGAAAAACAAAATAATATTTTATTTATGGTCAAAATGTAGTTTTTAAATATTGGATTGTTTTTCTCTAAGTCTGACTATTCTGATCTCACTATTACATTGTAATAGATATTCAGGCAGCTAAACTCCTCCATTTATCAATATAACGACTTGGAGACTGGCTTGACACGAGGTGTACAAATCTCCAGTTTATTAACAAAGAGCTGGTGTGAAACTACAAGTAAAGAAACATCATATTCAGCACACAAATAACAAGCAGTTTGGTAACAGCTTTAAATTATAAGTAGCAGTACAGAACGGTAACATTTTACAAATATAAACTTACCGGCTATGCTACCATACCCTTAAACAGGTGGGATGAACTTCGCTGTATGTGTTTGTGGCAGATACATTACTTACATTGGGAACGGCCCACTTTAAGGTGGCTCAGGAAGGACAAACGTCACAAAGTAAGCATATGTGAACATAACAACACTTTACAAAATTGAAATGGTTAATAATTAAGCATTTTGCCCCTCTTAATAAACATGACACTGGTCCTATTTTTTTATAAAATTGAAAACCGTTTATAGTCTTAACCTTTATTTATAAATGAAGTTCATGCACCTATCCTTCTCCACAGAAATCTCCATCACAGTTATGATGTATAAAATCTACAAATTATTCTCTATATTTTTTATTATTATATTTTGCTCAATCCCAACAAGATGAATTCAGGTGCAGGACACTTGTATAGGCATTATAATATAAAAGGCATATCCTCTTCCCTTATACCTCACTTTTATAACAGTTGTTCACAGCATGGTGCTAAATTGGTTTTAAAGCCTGGGAAAGGGAAGACTGAGCCGATACCTCAGGCTATTGATTACTTTATGGATGGACATCTGGGACAACAATTTGGTTTAGAGCCTGGGAAAGGAGGACATGCCAATGTTTTAGGCAACATCAAAAAAACTTTATTATCTGGGAAAAGATAGATTAAAGAATTTGAGCAAAATTCATCCATCATATTGACAGCCAGCCTATCAGGTGCATGCAACAATCATGGGTTGTGAAACCACGGAATGAAATTTTATAATAAATACGCCTTGTTTGAAGGCAACGTCAGAAGAGAAACAGTGACGATGGAAGAGAGACGTCAGAAAAGAAAACAAAGAGAAAACAAAGACACATGTGACCAGTTTTCATCTGATTGTCAGTTAACAGAATTTTCATGAACATCGATTGCTAAATTAAACGCCCCCCTGGGACATTCATCCTTGACATCACTGATTCATTTCAGTAAGCAGTAAGGCTGTTTTATCCAGACTTTACTATTGATCTTATTTTCTATTGCTTATTATTGTTCTTTAATAAATATTAACTTGTTTTCATCTTTCTATGCTTTGTCTTAATGTCTAGAGTGATTGAAATCATAAGGTAGATTTCTTTGAGCATCTGGTGCAGCTGGAGATTTGACATACGCTCCGTGCTACGAGGTTTATCAAGGCTGAGGGTGTGAGCTCCACCCAATAGTAGGTAACAGTACATCAAGTAAGGCATTCTTGGATGATAAATGGCCAATAGACAAGGATGCTGAGCCTTGCTATGTTTAAATGTATTCTTGGAGACCAAAAGTAATATTTAGGTCTGAGATCTATGTAAAACATTGTATGTTGTTCGTGCTGATAATAAATAAGTCTCTTGAAGTGCTGAGAGAGTGACAAGTTGTGTTATTCTTATAGCACTTGTGTGGTTTAAAGTGCTAAAAGTTAGCCAGCTGTGTGTGTGTCATTCGTAGGTCACTGTTGTGGTTAGGGTCTGAGTGTGTGTGTGTGTATCTATGTATGTGTGTGTTATTATTTAGGGTGCGGGAGTAGACCAATCCAATAACAAACTTGACAAGTGGAAGGGGTAAACAGACGATAACACAGTCACTTACTTGTAAGTCCCCCTTATTTTCCTTTAGTTTTAAAAATCTTAATCTTCCATTTTGGCAGTCAGTCGGAAACAAAAAATATAAATAAATGGACAGCTGCAATGCACTTGACTTTCTGATATCACTAACTTATTGGCACCTCAGCGTAGAATTAAAGCAGCAAGAAGCACCAGTTGGGCTTACATGCAGGGCGACACGGCAATGTTGGACTCACTTTGTGCCTTTTCACTGCGGTTTTATTTCCGATCAGCAAGATTAAATATATCACACACATTCATTAAAGATATTAGCCAGACTGTGGAAAGTCGGGGTGTTTAATAAAGCAAACCTTATATTGGTGACATACAGAGAGACAGCGACAGACCCGCACCAATTGCAGGCATCAACCACATCAATGTGTTAGGGAGAGCGCAGTCCGAGGGGAGGTGAGCCTCGTCGCTGCCACACCTCGAGTTTCTCCCCTGTATTTGAACAGGAAATGCGCCAATTCAGTGATTTGGACTATAAAAATTATCAAAACTACTGGAATCATACAGAAAAAAAAATTATAATAGGCCTACAGACCAGTGGACACATTTATTTTATGTTATCATTATTACTTGCTTTACTTTTCATAATGACAGCCTCACCTGACCACACATCCCTGCTGGTTCCACAGTCACCATTTTGTGTCACACGGTTGGAAATCGAGTGGTAATTTATATGTATACTTATCTCTATTTAATTTCTTTTTTGACCAGGAGGATATTACATTATGATCATATGTGTTTGTTGCTGGGTATAACTCAATAAAGTGTGTATAGTATAAGTAAAAAAATCTTTATAATTATTGTATTTTATTCAGGAACACTGTAATAGCCTAATATAAGGCATGCAAAATTGAAAAATGGAAACTCATGGTTCATTTATTCTCACTCCTTAAAAATACAAAATGAACTGAACATGAATGAGTTCAAAATTGAAATGGTGAACGATGAACATGAATTTATTTATTTTAATCTGTGTGAACTGAACTTTGAGTGAGTTCTTGTGAGGTATGGACTTGCACAACACTGCTCTGGATACTTGTTTGAAAACAGTAAAAGTGTAGGAAAGAATCCAGCTTTTTGTACTGCTTCAGAACAATAAAACAGTAAAACTAGACACATTACCTAAAGACATTTCATAATAATTTCTTTTCTGGGTGTTCCTTACACATTCAACGACATTTGCATAATGATTGAAAGCTTATTCCAACTTCTTCTTCTTCCCACTTCTATGTTGGGTCGATGTGCTTGATCAACCTTCTCCACACAGCTCAGTCCTGCACCTCCTTGTCAGTCAGGCCTCTTTCCTTCAAATCTTCTTCTTCTTCAACCATTCACATTCGCTGGTACCAGTAGGGACACTTAGAGTCCTGGCTCCATTGCCCTGCCACCTTTCTTAAGTCCAGCTAGACCCCTGGAGCACCTGATCACCCCTGCTCCTCAGAGTCAGCCAGGATTGATCCATCCCTGGGACGCCTCTGATGATGCTTCTCCGTGGGGCTTCCCCGACCGCTCACCTCTGTCAAACCCACACAGGCACCACCCTGATTCTGCTCTGCTTTCTTTGTGTCCCCTAGATTTCTTCCTTCCCGATTTCTTTTTTCTTCTTTTCTTTTTTGCTCTTCCTGACCTAATCAGATCTTTTTACAACCCTGTGAGAGTCGGTGCGCTAAATGATCTGTGGAGCCTCAGTGAGGACAGACAATGCCCGTAAATAAGCCATTAGCTAATTCCCCCATTTCACTCACCAGGTCTGAGCAGAGCTGTTCTTTGAAAACATCTGCACCTGCTCAGATCCTCCACAGACCCCAGACACACTTCACCACATAGGTGGCTTGGGATAAAAAAGAAATTGGTGGAGCGAGTTGCCTTTTGCAGAGCACGTTAGGAGACCTGAATTCTGCCAGAAAAACCTTGGCAATGGCTGCTTATGGATTTCTGTGAGAAAGACGCACACAGTATTAAGAGTTAGTAGATGCTTAGTCCAAATGGGTTGAGGTAGAGAAAATTATGCTTTCATTTTGTTCTTTTCATCTTATGGTTTGCCAGAGGAAATCATTTTTGATAACCATCCCCAATTCACTTTGGCTGAGTTGACAGAATTTCTGGAGTGAAGTGCAGTAAAGCATAAAACATCAGATCCTTATCATCCACAGGCCAACAGGGCCTGTTAAGGGAAAGGTGCAGAACAAAGTTTTGAGCATCTTCTATTTCACTGTCTGCAGTTTTTAATTCTCATTTACTATTCCTGTTGCATTTCACCTCCCCGTTGACTGTTCTTTATTTACTAAACTACTGAAAAAAATCTCTTTGGGTCATTTTTCGCCTTATCTGTTATATTCCTCTCCAACTGTCTTTTAGCCTCCCTAATATCCTTCCTAATGGTTGTCCTCATGTTCTCATACATCCTATGATTCACATTGCACTTATTAGTCTTATACGCCTTATTTGTCTGTTTTTGTGTGTGCAGCTTCTCTTTTTAACTATTTATTTAACCCACTGCAGTTTTTTTTTAATTTCCTCCTAATTCCAAATTTAGGTATGTACCTGTCCTGCATTATATGTAAAACAATTTCAAAGCTTATCCCAGTCTATCCTCTTTAGACTTTACCACATCTGCTCAAAATTTGCCCTACCAAAGTTGAACTTTACACTTTTGGTCTTTGCATCTGCACTCTTACAAAACACTGAGAAGTGTATTATATTATGTTCTCTTGACCCTAGTGGTTCAATCACCTCTACCCCCTCAATTCTATCCTGATTATCACAAAATACTAAATCCAGACAGGCTTCACGCCGTGTTGGTGCTTCAACATGCTGTGCAATCATTGATTACTTCTAAAATGTCCTGCTCTTATGCTCAGCTATTTGTGAGTTTATCCCAGTTAATATTTGGGTAGTTAATGCCCCCTATGACTATAATATCCCCCTGTAAACTTGCCTTTTTAATATTACTGAAAACATGTGTATTGAAATTACTGTCTGCATTGGATGGTCTATAACACACTCCTAAAATAATTCCTCTTTCCCTAATGCTTTCTAGATGAATCCAGATGTCCTCACTAAGATGGGGTTCATCGTTCAACTGAAGAGGACTTGTGTTTAAATTCAGTTTGACATAAACAGCAACCCCACCTCATCTTCTGTTCTGTCTATCCTTCCTAAAAAATGTGTATCCCTCTATGTGTAACCCTCATCCCCATCTTTGTTATTTAGCCAGGTTTCCATTATTGCTATAATGTGATATATAATTCTGCTACATACAACTCCAACTCGCCTTATTTTTGATACTTCTAGCATTAAGGCAAGCGATTCTTAATGTGTTACCCCTTTTATATTTAAATATTGGGTTAGAATTTACATTACTATGTATTTTTATTTTTACTGTTGTTTGTTCCTCCATGTACAGTTCTAAACCTGTTGTGTCGTAGCTCTTTTAGGGCTAATTTTTTTTTGTTTCTTTTCTCCCAGGGCTGAATATTTTTCCAAAAACTAACATTTTTTAAAAAAGAACACAAAGCAATTGTTTAACATATCAAATCAACAAAAAATATTTCCTTTTGACAAATGTTACTGTCTTGCATGTTGTATGAGCCTGCATACTCTATGATTTCACATACATATCACATACATTTTACACAGCAAAGTCTGATCTCGCTCAAAGCAGCCAATTTCAGTCATTGCCACGTTGCACTGCTTACAATGTGTGTTGCTTTGGTGCCTACTTTTCAATTGTCTGTTGTTGCACTTTCTCACATATATTGTTAGTGTGTACTGTAGAGAGACAAGTCACCCGTTTGCCATCGTGCCATGCCACTGCCACCAAGTTTTCTGCCTGCATGAAAACCGTATTGTCAACTCTTTTCCTCTTCAGCCTGTGAAGGCCTGTGTCTCCTGTTCACCCTCACTGTGCCACAAGCTCCAATTCCTCTGCTCTGTAGCTCCATGAACAATTCTGAGCATGTATAAAAATTGTCCAAATGTACACAACATGACCCAAATGTTCATAGCCCTAAAGCAGCTCCAGCACAACCTGACTTGTCAAGGGACAGTTCTCTCTTTGAAAGAAAAATTTTCCTGTATATGTGATTACTTTCAGATAAGAAACCAGTGTTTGCTTCTGCCAGTACAAAATCCTTTATGCCATACTTTCTGGGCTTGTCTGGCATATATTTGCAGAAAAAAAGCGTCCCTTTTATTTTATCATAGATTAATGCACAGACAAGTCACAGCCAGGCTGATAAAATTGTTTCTATGTTGGTTCCACAATGTCAAGCAGGGGCTGAACTTTATGCATGGCGTTATAGCCTGGCTCACTCCATGGGATTTGCTTCTATTTATTACAGAAGTGAATAAAACTTTGCAGCATCACGTACCTATCATCACGCTGCATAACCTGTCCAAAGCCACCAGGGGACAAAGCACGTTTGGACCAATGCTCCCTGAAGTTATATCACCAGTTCTGTCCCATCTCTATCTGTAATGCCACAGCACGCTTCATCTCGTCTTTCGTTGTGGGTTTCCACTTTGAAAAACGAGAATGCGATGCAAGCGCAGCCCGTGATTCAAAAAATTTCTCTGCCTACCTGTTTGTCTCGTTTGACAGTAGCTGAAAAGTAGCATCAGGAGAGAGCAGCCTGAAGTAGTTCAGCAGCTGGTGATCTGTCGTGTCCAACAGCAAGCCATACCATCTTGTGAAGTCCGGTAGCCAGTTCGGCTCCCACGGATCAATGTCTGGGTATTCCTCCCACGCGAACCTTGCCGTAGGTGCATCGGCTGCACGAATGCGCTCAGCTCGCAGCCGATCAGATGGCGCGGCATCGGCTGGTGTCTGATCAGCTGATGCTGGCTTCTCACTCTCTTGCTCGATCTCCTGATCACTGGCAATAAAATCAGATTCTGAAAAATCAGAGTCCGACTCAGCGATAATGCGCAAAACATCGTCTGCCGAGTGTTTTCTTTTCTGCACTCGCTTCGCTCCCTTGTGACATGTCGATGCCATCTTGCCTTTGTTTACATTTGTTTACATTTCGCAACTCACACACATGCAAGGATAAGTTGCCGAGTCAACGAGTCTAGCATTCCTCCAAGCACAGAGGGAATGCCTGTGAAGTGACAGTGAGATTTGTCGCCATTAACAGCTGATTGTCACCCTCTATCTCTGGATGTCGCCCTCAACCCCTCCTGTCGACAGAAGTCGACATCTGCCCTAAAAGAGTTAAACTCCTTGCCCCCCCCCCCCCCTTCCATTCCGTGGTTTAAGCAATCCTTGATTAACCTACTTGTGTGCCTTCAGAACACATTGGTGCCCCTCTGGTTCAGATGTAACCCGTTGTGGAGGAACAGGTCCCATCTGTTCCAAAAGGAGTCCCAATGCCCCATAAACCTATACCCTTCTACCCTGCACCAAGATTTGAGCCAAGTGTTAAGCCTTCTAATCTCCTCAGTCTTACCTGGACTTGCATGTGGCACAGGCATAACTTCAGAGAAGACTAGCTTTTCAGTTCTGCTCCTCAGCCTGGCACTTAAATATTTGAATTTGGATCACAGAACTGACAGACTCCCCTTATGTATGTCATTTGTTCCAACATGAACTATGACAACTGGATCCATCCCCGCTCTGGCCAACAAGAGCGTATACACCCTTCCAGGGAGGTCCCCCATCTGTGTAACCAGAAGGCAACACACCATGCAAGACTCTCAGTCTCTGGAGCACACCTGCGCTTCAATCCCCCTAATGATTGAGTCCCCAACTATCACTACTCTCTCCTTCTGGGAACTGGTTTTGGGGTGGCCCGTTGGGGCTCCTCATCCCTGCCTACCACCTCAGAATTATCAGAGACACCATCCAGCTCCTTCAAAGACCTGATAACGGTTTGACACTTCTACTTTGCAGTAAGGAGACTGTGGACGATTGTGGGTTCGCTTCCCGGTTCCTCCCTGTGTGGATAGCGCTTTGAGTACTGAGAAAAGCGCTATATAAATGTAATGAATTATTATTATTATTATTAATTTTGGGGTTGATGCCTCCAGAGAGTGTGCACCCTTTACCTTATGCCTTGTGACTCTGACCACCTATGTATATATTAATATCACAAATAATATATTTACTTATATTTAATTTTAATTCTACTTTTATGCCTTATAAGGTTCACAATGTTATTTTAAAAATCATCATTTGGATTAAATGGATTAAATAATCTATGGATTAAAAAATTTACATTTGGGTTAAACTTGGATTAAATGGATTAAATAATCTACCGTGTTTCTCCACAAATAAAACAGGGTCTTATATTAATTTTTGCTCCAAAGATGCACTATGGCTTATTTTCAGGGGATATCTTTTATTTATTCATGTACAACAATCTACATTTATCCAAATAGTCATGTCATCTTCTTCTGTTATATCATCATAACTCTCCACATTCAAGCCCTCAATTTCAGCCTGAATTTCTTGCAACGCTTTTAGGATCCTCCAGGATCGATGTTTGATGAATTCTGAATACCATCAGAATGTACGGCGGCGTATTTGAGCCACAGAGAAAAAGAAAATAAGGGCACAATGAAAAAGGTCTATTTTGTGATTAAAGTGGAAATTTCAGTTTTAAACTTGAAATGTCCACTTTAACCTCGTAGTTTACTTTGTCATTAAAGCAGACCGTCATAAACGTCATCCTAAAACTGACCCAGCTGTTAAATCACCATGCGCTTCTAGGGCTTCCTCCTGACCTGGCAGCAGTGGCAAGCAGTGATCACCACACTGAAACCTTACATTTATGATATTCCAGCTCTCTGCACATTTAGAATTCTTAGATTTATACTTGATATCACTTTCTTGATGAAATACATTAAAAATATGCATGTTACACTTTACAGATAAATCATTAACTTTGTTTAAATAATATATACTGCTAATAATTACACATATGGGGTGGCACGGTGGCACAGTGGTAGCGCTGCAGTGTCATAGGGAGTCACATTCCTGGTGTTCCCTGACTGGAGTTTGCATGTTTTTCCAGGTGGGTTTCCACAGTGTGCTCAGTTTTCCATCCAATGACATGAAGGTTTGGGGATTTGGTGATGATAACATGATGCCAGTGTATGTGTGTGTGCTTGTGTTCATCTTGTGATGAGCTGATGCCCCGTCCAGAGATTTTGTTTCTGTCTTGTGCTGATGCTGCTGGAATGGGCGCATCCTTGGATTGATGGATGTAATCATTAAACATTCTTTTCAGAGATATTGTGGCAAGGTGTCTTTGGAATTTAATGGATGTTTCGGACACATGCGTCGCATCGCATGAAGTATAAACCCGGCCTTAGGCCCGTTAATTTTCAGCTGACAATCTTGACTAGGGCTTATTTTTGGAGTAGGGCTTATATTACAGAGCAGCCTGAAAATCATGCTAAGGCTTATTCTCGGAGTAGGTCTTATTTTCGGGGAAACACGGTATTAACAATGACAAAGTATAATAATTTATTTAGTAAAAAAAACACTTTGCACCTTTGAGCAAATCTCAACTTGTAAAATGCTTCGTGCAGAGGTTCAAATCATTCAGCCTGATCTCGACACAACCCCCTCCTTAGTTGCAAAGTTTCAGATCTTCAACTGATCTTGACAGGAAGACTGAAAAACTGCTTTTACTTCTAAAGTTCACAACTTCCAGTAAATCTTGATAAGAGTTTTATACTGACTTTCATCATCATGTTCAGTTTACTGACAAATGTTCACATTTTCTAACTCACAGCCACAGGATCACAATCCAACTTCAATTTTTTCGCACCTGAGTCTCTCCTGATCCATTTCTGACCTGATTTTAGGTTTTTAGGATAAACTTTCACCAGTGGCCCAGGGAGGTTTATTTTCTAGACCCTGGGAAGTGTGACTTGAACAAAGGTGGAAGATTTGGGATAATCACATTGAAATACAAAGTCTTATGCCATCAAACCCTTCCATAGTGTTTTAATCTTGTTAACAGATCACTCATGAGATGCTTCTGACTTGAACGATACCAATTCACCTCTTAGGTTCTTTTTTTAATAGGAATTAGGAAGAAATGTGACAACTGACAATATAACTGTTACCTGTAACCTCTTACCTGTCTCACTGTCCTTCTTGTACACTCCCTAATGACAGGCTGCTCTCGGACTGGGACTGGCTTTTATTTTCACTCGTTCACTTGAGCCCAGTTTACTGCCGATAGAGGACTTCGCAAAGTGCCCTTCATGCCCTTAACACGTTGACTGATGGACCATTTATTACCAAGATGCTGCCGTATTGGTCTATGCCTATACGACAAATAATGAACTGTATCCAAACTCATAAAAAAGCTAAATAAATGTATTAGAAATCAACCATTTTATTATCAACTGTTAATTCTAATTCTAATCCTAATTACTTCATTCTTTGTTATTTAGGATTGCCTAATCTTATTTTTATTTTTTCTTTCTTCATCTTGTAAAGCACTTTGAGCTCCATCATTTATATGAAAATGTGCTATACTGTATAAATAAATGACAGCTATGAAGAGGATGAAAAATGGGAAGGCCGTTGGTCCAGATGGCATACCTGTGGAAGCATGAAGATGTTTTGGAGAGATGGAGTGGAGTTTGTCACCAGATTGTTTAATGAAATCTTGGAACATGAGAGGATGCCAGAGGAGTGGAGAAGAAGTGTACTGGTGTCGATATTTAAGAATAAGGGGGATAGTAGTAATTACAGGGGGATAAAATGGATGAGCCACAGCGTGAAGTTATGGGAAAGAGTAGTTGAAGCTCAGTTAAGAAGTGAGGTGATGATTAGTGAGCAGCAATATGGTTTCATGCCAAGAAAGAGCACCAGAGATGCAATGTTTGATCTAAGGATGTTGATGGAGAAGTTTAGAGAAGGCCAGAAGGAGTTGCATTGCGTCTTTGTGGACCTGGAGAAAGCATATGATAGGGGACCTCGAGAGGACCTGTGGTATTGTATGAGGAATTCGGGAGTGGCAGAGAAGTGTGTAAGGGTTCTACAGGACATGTACGAGGGAAGTGTGACAGTGGTGAGGTCTGCGGTATGAGTGATGGATCCATTCAAGTTGGAGGTGGGATTACATCAGGGATCGGCTCTGACCCCTTTCTTATTTGCAATATGCAATTCTGAAGAAGTTATGAGTTGTAGGAGCCTCCCTTCTGCAGAAGTAAAGAATTCTGACTTTGGGTTACTGGGTTGGTCTCTTTTATACTTCACCACTTGCTGTAACTCAGATAAAAAAAGCCTTGCACCCCACTTCAGGAGAAGACTAACACACTTTTCTTTTTGTTGCAGTACTGATCCCCAAAAACACAGCTGAAGAGCCTCATCCTGACATCAGCCATTCTCATCACAGCCATCTGGTCTTGTCTAGCCGAGGAGCCCACAAAGGCGACCTTCTGTATGGATACGCCAGGAAGGAATGGAAGAGAAGGAATACCTGGGCCGCCTGGCCCGAAAGGAGAAAAGGGAGACACAGGTTTGTGAGCAGTGCATGTGTGTGTGTGTTGGTGTGGGCACAGAGCTACCTAACCTCTAACATGCAGCTAATTATTGTATGAACTGTACAGCCTTGGGCATTTTGTCCTTCTAGTGACGAATAGTGGGAATGGTGATGGACAGGTTGACAGATGAGATTAGACAGGAGTCCCCGTGGACTGTGATGTTTGCTGATGACATTGTGATCTGTAGTGATAGTAGGGAGCAGGTTGAGGAGACCCTGGAGAGGTGAAGATATGCTCTAGAGAGGAGAGGAATGAGGTCAGTAGGAACAAGACAGAGTACATGTGTGTGAATGAGAGGGAGGTCAGTGGAATGGTGAGGATGCAGGGAGTAGAGTTGGCGAAGGTGGATGAGTTTAAATACTTGGAATCAACAGTACAGAGTAATGGGGATTGTGGAAGAGAAGTGAAAAAGAGAGGGCAGGCAGGGTGGAATGGGTGGAGAAGAGTGTCAGGAGTGATTTGTGACAGGTGGGTATCAGCAAGAGTGAAAGGGAAGGTCTACAGGATGGTAGTGAGACCAACTATGTTATATGGGTTGTAGAGGGTGGCACTGACCAGAAATCAGGAGACAGAGTTGGAGGTAGCATTGGGTGTGACAAGGATGAACAGGATTAGAAATGAGGACATTAGAGGGGCAGCTCAAGTTGGAACGGGTATGAGACAAAGTCAGAGAGGCGAGATTGCATTGGTTTGGACATGTGCAGAGGAGAGATGCTGGGTATATTGGGAGAAGGATGCTAAGGATAGAGCTGCCAGGCAAAAGGAGAAGAGGAAGACCTAAGAGAAGGTTTATGGATGTGGTGAGAGAGGACATGCAGATGATGGGTGTAACAGAGCAAGATGCAGAGGAGAGAAAGATATGGAAGAAGATGATCTGCTGTGTCAACCCCTAACAGGAGCAGCCGAAAGAAGAAGAAGAATGTTTTTTTTTATTTAATTTTGCATTATTATTTGGTGCGGTGGGTTGGCACCCTGCCCGGGAGTGGTTTCTGCCTTGTGCCCTGTGTTGGCTGGGATTGGCTCCAGCAGACCCCAGTGACCCTGTGTTCAGATTCAGCGGGTTGGAAAATGGATGGATTATTATTTGGACTCACTGGCGGGTCCAAATTGAAGGGGCTGAGTTTAAAGGGTTAACAGAAGGATTAACCAATCAGAGTTCCAAAGAATACAATTATAAGTAATGGCAAGCAAATAATTTCATTAAATTGACACCGAAATGTACTGTTCGAGTGATTTCACTAAATCTAGAAGCTTTCACAGATAAACACCAGACCTACTGTGAAACATGGAGGAGGCTCTTGGTTATGTTTTGTGGCACTGGGCGCCTTGAGTCTGTGCAGGGAACAATGAAATCTCAAGGCTAATGTGACGGGTGTCCATGGTCGTTGTCTGGCCGGGACGCCAGCGGGATGGAAAGACTTGTAGGAGAGAGAGCATCTGCTAGGCGTTACCTAACCTGGGATACTGGAAGGCCACTCTCCTGGGCAGCTTTATCACCACGGGCTCCTCCTGAGTGAGGCTTTTGATGCAGCCCTGTTGGTTCCCATTGGGGGCCACCAGGGGGAGTTGAAGAGTCTGGCAAGGGATTTCCCTCACACCTGGCCAGTTTCCAGCCAGTTTCCCAATTAGACCTCAGTCCTTGCTGATAATCAGACTTGGTGTTTAACTCAATGGCTTGTTAGCACTTTCATTTTTTAAGGACAAATTTAATTACATTGTAAATCAGAGGTCCTCAATCACGGTCCTGGAGGGGTGCAGTGGCTGCAGGTTTTCTTTCCAACTGGTTTCCTAATTAGAACTCAGTCCTTGCTGATAATGAAACTTAGTATTTAACTGTGTGCCTTGTTAGTGCTTTCATTCATCCAAGAGAAATTGTAATTGCGCTGTAGTGTTCTTTACCTGAGAGCATTATCCATGTGTTTTGTGGACCAGAACAGAATTGAAATTAAAGCTCCTTCCAATTCCTCTCTCATTTATTTCTAAACATTTTTTTAAACACGGACACTTTTAATGGTGCATATGCACAAGTTTGAAAGGGAGCACATTGACTGGAGAGCTGCTGGTTTATTGGTTATCTGCATTTTATTATTAATTAATGTCTGATTGACAAAACAGGCATCAATTAAAATTTTAAATACAGCTGCTTAAACTAAAATAGGCAATTAAGGGTTTTGAATTGTAACAGGCCAGATAACTACAATTAAGCCCAAAAATGTATTGGTTTAGTAGTAAATAAATGGGCTCTAATTAAAAACCTGCAGCCACTGTGGCCCTGCACACTGTAATTGAGGACCTCTGATCTGCCATGTAATTAAATTTGTGTTTGATGAATGAAAGTGCTAACACGCCATACTGTATATTTAAATACCACGGTTCATTATTAGCAAGGACTGAGGTCTAATTGGGAAACTGGCTGGAAAGAAAACCTGCAGACACTGCGGCCCTCCAGGACCGTGATTGAGGACCCCTGGTTTAAAGTGCGTCTGCCACTGCTAATGGGGCGAGAGTCGGGAGGAAGAAGATGCTGCTTACTGGACAGGGAGTGGAGGCAGAATGAAAAGAAGACGAAGAAGAAGACAACCTTGTGGTGTTGGGTGTTGTGTAAGCGAACTGTGCTGTAAGATTGGTAACAGAGTGACTGGTTCCCTAGGAGCAGATTAGTAAAACGAGTGTTGTGTGGTAAAAGCCTGTGTCTCTGCCTGCCTGTGTCGGGTAAGTGAGGCTCTGCGTGCCCCTGGTTCCACAGTGGCATCACAATATCAAGTCTGTCTCTCTATTACGCAGTGCTCTGTCAGTCTGTGTGTTATGGATCTTAAAAATAACAGTTAAAAGGACACTTGTTCATGTTAATTGCAGTCTCAATTGTTAAAAAAATCTTTTAAAAGGAGCATCCCACATGAAAATATAACGATCTCATTAACTGACAGTGCATACCAATTTATAAATTTTATGTCCGTTTGAGGTTAAAAAGAAAAAAAAAAATATCGCTTTCTCCCCAGCTGGGAATCAAACTCAAGTCTCGTGAGGCACGGCAAACCCTGAAGTGCTGGTAGGTAGCAAATCTTACCACTACGCCACAGAAACTTTTGTATCAAACTTGAACCTTTTGTGAAAGTGTTTATTTGATGTTTGGACTTCATGCTTCACACATTCTATAGTTTATGCCTACATTTTTTAGCATTTATTACTAAAACAAGGGGGCTCCGCCCTCTGCTCGCTTCGCTTGCCTACCCCCAGCGTTGGGTATCCTGAAATACATTAGTCGAGCTCGTTCGTTTTGGAGCCGTGCCTGCTTTGCCCGCGGCATTTCAGACGCGCGTTGTATGCGCCTGCATTCATTGATTTTATCCAGGCGGGCTCGTGTTTGTATATCCGTCACTCGAGCTCGTTCGTTTTGAACCCGTGCCTGCTTTGCTTCCGCAGTTTCAGACACGCGTTGTAGGCGCCTGCGTTCATTGATCTTATCCAGGTGGGCTCGTGTTTGTATCGTTGAGCTGTATTGTGTTTGAATTTGGTGTAAAGCGTTCAGCGGTTTGTACAATCCCAAGCAGCACATTATTCCTAACTTCACTCCACAGTAGTGCCACTCACAATATGGTGGTGACGTCTGCGGCTTCACTCCACAGTAGTGCCACACACAATATGGCGGTGACGTCTGCAGCTTCCGTACTATCTTTGTGGACCTGTGGGGCCTCCGTAGCCTCTCACGTTTGACTCTGGGGTGCAGCACAGAATCCTCTTTTTTGTGTGGTTGTGTCGTTAGTGGTAGCTATGGACGCGTTGTTGCTTCATTTCTCATTCACGTTAGTTGATCTCTTTCGTTCTTGGTCCCTGACTCCTTCATTCGCGGTGGATACGGCTTCACTTGCGGGTCTATGAGACGCGCGCCTGCACAGTACGTCTCATGGTCCCATCACCGTGTCCCTGTGTCCATATCCGGTTTATTCTCGGTTAGTAATATGGATATGAAAAAGTTTCTGTTTTAACAATGTGTTTACACAGATTGCTGTAGAAACGGAACACACATGAACTGCGTGTGTTCCAAATAACAATCTATTATTTCCGCTCTAAAACTCCACTTCACTCCCAGATAATCAATCAAGGCATAAGCTGGGAGAAGTTCGTTTACGTTCTAAGTCAGTGGGGGGATGGAATAGCCGGCTGCTTGCACCTTGTCTTTATCAGTACATTTAGATGACAAAAGACGCTGACGGAGAGGTGAGAACGGTTTTAAGAAGCAATTTAAGGTGGGCTGGATCTACAAGTTTTTCTCGTAGGCTCTTGCAATTGTAGTGTTAAAGGGGCAACAGCGACCCCTAGCATCCACATCACAAATTCCTGGTATTATTTTTGTCGTGGTAAGAGCACTTGTTTGAGTTCTCTCATAAATACGGAAGTTTATCAAAATAAATACCAACATGACATGAAAAGTTTACTGTGATTTGGTCTTTCAAAATTAAACCATGCCCGAGAGGGAGAAGGTTGAAGGTTTCTGCAAAAGAAAACGATGGTGGATTGATTTATAGAATGTAAGCTGGAAATATTGTCAAGCATGGGAGCCTGTGGATCAGCTTCCAGGCTCAGATATGGCATGCAGTAACTCACGGGGACAGGAGGGGGCAGCAAATCTAAACGTATCTTCTCTTTTCTCTTCCCTAATTCAGAGAAACTGCCTAAGGACAGCAACTCAGCCACGCCCCTACTCAGATAAGCCACGCCCCTTACAGTCTGGTATAAATGGTATAAATCTGAGGGCTCATGGAGGATGGCGTCTCAGTTAATGGAACTTCATCCCGCACGCATGAGCTTCCCAAAGCAGACCCGCTCAAAGAAGTTGATTGTTTACAAAAGCTATTGAAGCTACAAATGTAGTTATTTTGCCCATTTTCAGTTGTGCCACCACACACTCCATTTTGTTCTATTTTTTGGACGATTGCACTAAACAGAATGGCCCAGTTGGCATACCAAATTTTCTTTGGCTCTCCCGGTCCTTACTTACTGCCTCCACTCTCCATAAGGTTTTGTATGTCCTTTTTTTGTAAACTACAGTAAGCAAATATTATATTAGATGATGTTTCAGAGGGCCTGTCTTACTTCATTGATGAGAACATCGGTGCGTTAGTGTCTGCAGTCTTTAGGACAAACTCAGGAAGTGATATTTATGGTGAGGAGGATGGAGCATCAAACCAGCTTGGCAGGAGTGACTGTGCTTGGACTAACATGACTCTATAAGCTATCCACTGCAGGAAGGCCATAAACTGACTAAACTAAGCAACTGGGGGATGATTTGCACCCAAGAGCTTTCACTGGTGGTACTAGGAAATTAATGAAAGGCTAAAGCAGGGTTGTTTATGATTGGTTTTGAAACGCCCCATTGGTTTAAGAATGGTATTAAGCTGGTCACCTTGCCTTTACCTCTGTCATTCTCCATCTGGCCACGAAGAGAAGACCATGATGAAGACAACTCAAACTCAGCAGCCATATTGAGACAGACATGTGGCCAGTTTCAATGCTCCACTCAAAGGCCATGTGGTAGCAAAGTAAGCTAAACTGAAGATAAGCCGAGATCCACCTATGGATGCAAGGCTGCACTTCTATTTGGGCTGTAAAGGCAAAATTTGGTTTGTCAGTATTAACAAAGTATTCTGCTTCCTTGATATTACTAAATTAAATGTAAAGTATTACACATAGGAAGTAAAAATGTTAGGTTTGAATACAAAATGGGAGATCGGAAAATCAAGAGTCCACCTCATGAGAAGGTCATAGTGAACTCTAAGCTATCGACTTCTCAACAGTGTTCAGAAGCCATTAAGAAGGCTAACAGAATGTCAGGTTATATAGCGCCTTGATGTGTGGAGTACAAGTCACAGGAGGTTCTGCTCAGTCTTTATAACACACTGGTGAGGACTCATCTGGAGTATTGGGTGCAGTTTTGGTCTCCAGACCAAAAAAAGGACATAGCAGCACAAGAAAATGTCCAGAGAAGAGCGACCAGGCTGATTCAGGGGCTACAGGGGTTTTATTATAAGGAAAGACTAAAAGAGCTGAGCCTTTACAGTTTAAGCAAAAGAACATTAAGAGGAGACCTGAGTGAAGTGCTTAAAATTATGAAGGGGATTAGTCCAGTGGATTGAGACTTGTTATTTTAAAATGAGCTCATCAAGAACATGGGGACACAGTTGGAAACTTGTTAAGGGTAAATTTCACACAAACATTAAGAAGTTTTTCTTCACACAGAGAACCACAGACACTTAGAATAAGTGACCAAGTAGTATGGTAGACAGGAGGACTTTAGGAACCTCCGAAACTCGACTTGATGTTATTTTGGATTAGGTACGTGGACATGTCTGGAAAGTTTTGTTGGGCTGATTGGCCTGTTCTCGTCTCAATTGCTCTAATGTTCATGTTGCTCATGATGGGAGCAAACTGATCACTTTTCTAGCAACTGAGGACATTGTATGTAAAAACCTCGAAGAGAAAACTGGAATACATGGAATAAGTTACCCAGTAGTGTGGTAGACAGTAGAAATTTGGGGATCATCTAAACTTAACTTGATGTTATTTTCGAAGAATTAAGGACTGGATGGCCTGTTCTCATCCAGATTGTTTTAATGTTCTTTTGTTTCTGAAGAACTAATGTTGACTTGAAAAATACTGAATGTAACCTTTAATGTTTCCAAGTCTAATAATATTACTAGAAAATCTCACTTGCTAAGGTTCCTGAGAGTATTAAAGTCAGTTTTTATTTAGACACTACCAGATACGTTGAAGGTTAAGAATAGAAATTGCTGAACCAGCAAACACCTTTCAGGAAACTGCTGAAGAGGAAGTACTGGTTTTTTGGGGGGTTGGGAGGATGAAATGCTTTCTAAAATCCTGCCTACTTCACGTCAGTCTAATTAGCAACAAAATATTTTAGTCATTATTAACCACTCCTGTTGCCCAAACACCTAGTAACTCCTTATTTAGCTATCTTGGTTTGTTGTACCATAGGCATATAACATCTCCTGTCTCATCGCCCAGCTCTCTGAAGAAGTGACGAGTTGTAGGAGCCTCCCTTCAGCAGAAGTAAAGAATTCTGACTTTGGATTACTGGGTTGGTCTCTCTTATACTTCACCATTGCTGTAACTCAGATAAAAAAAGCCTTGCACCTCACTTCAGGAGAAGTCTAACACACTTTTCTTTTTGTTCCAGTACTGATCTTCAAAAATGCAGCTGCACAGCCTCATCCTGACATCTGCCATTCTCATCACGGCCATCTGGTCTTGTCTAGCCGAGGAGCCCACAAAGACGACCTTCTGTATAGATACGCCAGGAAGGAATGGAAGAGAAGGAAGACCTGGGCCGCCTGGCCCGAAAGGAGAAAAGGGAGACACAGGTTTGTGAGCAGTGCATGTGTGTGTGTGTGTATGTGTGTTGGTGTGGGCACAGAGCTACCTAACCTCTAACCTGTAGCTAATTACTGTATGAACTGTACAGCCTTGGGCATTTTGTCCTTCTAGTGATGAACAGTGGGAATGGTGATGGACAGGTTGACAGATGAGATTAGACAGGAGTCACCGTGGATTATGATGTTTGCTGATGACATTGTGATCTGTAGCGATAGTAGGGAGCAGGTTGAGGAGACCCTGGAGAGGTGGAGATATGCTCTAGAGAGGAGAGGAATGAAGGTCAGTAGGAACAAGACAGAATACATGTGTGTGAATGAGAGGGAGGTCAGTGGAATGGTGAGGATGCAGGGAGTAGAGTTGGCAAAAGTGGATGAGTTTAAATACTTGGGATCAACACTACAGAGTAATGGGGATTGTGGAAGAGAAGTGAAAAAGAGAGGGCAGGCAGGGTGGAATGGGTGGAGAAGAGTGTCAGGAGTGATTTGTGACAGACGGGTATCAGCAAGAGTGAAAGGGAAGGTCTACAGGACGGTAGTGAGACCAGCTATGTTTTATGGGTTGGAGACGATGGCACTGACCAAAAAGCAGGAGATTGAGCTGGAGGTGGCAGAGTTAAAGATGGTAGGATTGGCATTGGGTGTGACAAGGATGAAAAGAATTAGAAATGAGGACATTAGAGGGTCATCTCAGGTTGGACGGTTGGGAGATTGCATTGGTTTGGACATGTGCAGAGGAGAAATGAGGGGTATATTGGGAGAAGGCCACTAAGGATAGAGCTGCCAGAACAAGATGCAGAGGACAGAAAGATATGGAAGAAGATGATCCGCTGTGGCAACCCCAAATGGGAGCAGCCGAATGAAGAAGACGATATGACAAACAGTGGGCACTGCTGAGCTGACCCTCAATGATAATAGTGTCCAAGAGACTCAAATTCTTGAAATAAAGGGCTAAGAAGGGTACAGGGTAGGGGAGGCTTCATCATCTGGTCTACCTGGACAATTACAGGTGGGACAGACTTTTTGTGGACAATAAACTGTTGGACCGCCAAGTGAACAAGACAGAGAGAGACAGAGACGTAGCATGAGTGCATCTTTAGTGTTCCTCTGCAATCTCACGATCCAAACCTAACTGCTTAACCAAATCGATGAGAGATGTGAAAAATATCATAAAATAAGTAATATTGGACAACACATAATGAATTTACACTTGTGAGAAAGTAAGTACACCCCATAGAAAGTGTTGACTTTTTCAACATATCTGAGCAGGCAAAGAGTAGATCTTCTATGCAAGCAGTGCCTACAGATAAAAATGATATACGTGAATAAAAACACAAGGAAAAGTGGCCTTTTCAAACATTTTCACAACACAATGTCAATAGATGTAATGGTCTGCAGAGAAAAGGTAAGTCCACCTTAGAAACTGGTATTGCCCCTTTACTTCTAATAGGCGTTTTCCGTAACTACTCATCTGTCTCTGACATTAACTCGGTGATATTTTCGAGCCTGCGGTGGGTTGGCACCCTGCCCAGGATTGGTTCCCTGCCTTGTGCCCTATGTTGGCTGGGATTGGCTCCAGCAGACCCCCGTGACCCTGTGTTCGGATTCAGCGGGTTGGAAAATGGATGGATGGATATTTTCGAGCACTCATCCATTCCAAATTCATTTGCAAGATGCTTGTGGGTTTTCTTGCATGTCTTGCTTCTTTCAAATCCCCCCCACAACATTTCAATGGGATTGCTTTGACTGGGCCACTCCATGACCTTCCATTTGTTCTTCTTGAACAATTCTTTCTTGGATTTGCTATTGTGTTTTGGATCTTCATCATACTGAAAGGTTCAACTTCAACTGTTTTAGACAGATGGCCTCACATTCTCCTCAAGCACACTTTAATATGATGAAGAATTCATTGTTGACATGTTCACTGCAGGCTTCCAAAGCCCTGAGGTAGAAAAGCAATCCCAACCAGGGGCCTCATGTATAAATGGTGAGTACGCCCATTTCCTCGCACACTTTGAGATGTATAAAAACTACACTTGGTGTAAAGCCACACACATTACATGGTAGCCCCCTACCTTGCGTACACACGTTTCTACTCAGTTTTGCAAACTGGCGGCACCCATCATTAAAGCAGTGCTAATGTTTCTGTGTCACTTACCTTTCTTTTTCATATTTGCATCAATGAAGCGGGATTTATCAAAAACACCGAAACTAATTGCATATCGTTCACGAATTTGATTCATTTGATCGTAATCATTCTGTAACAATATGATATTGCATGGAATGGCTAAACTATTCCAACTACCATGGCTGCCTTAGCGTTGTTAGAAGAATCAGAAGAGAGTGCATATTTATACAGTAGATGATGATGATGATGACTGGCTTCTCAGTCGATTTCAGTTTCTGCACAGCTCTCCTCCTGGGGCAGTGTCCTGAACTGGCGCCAGTTTTACAAAGGCAGACTTTGAAGAATTCTGCTCTACCAGCTCCATTGAAAATTCTGTTCACTCTCGGGTTTTTAACCACAGGAACTTTTCAACATGAACTTTCTGACCAATCAGATATTTCACAAACATCGAGTCACTCTATGCCAACGGTATAAGATGGTATTATCTGCTTGTCATCCAGATAGATGAGATTTCCTTACACTGTGGTTGAACTGTGAAACATGAAAGCGTAATTCGCAACAACATCCGGTTTTCCAAATTTAATTGGAACAGTCAACTGCACCCACATTGCTATTGCAACAGTGCTGGACCAGTTACATCGGCTAGGGATGAATCACCAAAAGAATGAGATGGCATTAAATCATCTATAGCTGGGGAACCTATTGTGATGGATGGCTGGGGATCGTGCCCTACTGGGAGACCTTCAGGAGCAGGGGACCAGGAGAAGGGCAATTTATACTCTGGGACATGAGAGGGTAGCCCCCCTGGGTTGCATCTGGGCCACGGGCTTGGGGCTCTGAAGCTCAAACCTGTTGGGGTCCGTGGCCACCGCCAGGAAGCGCTGCTTGAAAAGGAGCTGGATTCACGGGCAGCATTTCCGCCACAATGCTGCCAGAGGCTAATCGGTAAGCACCTAGAGCACTGCCGGGTGCAGTAGGTGAGGCTGTAGGCGCGTATTTCACATTCATGGGATTTGTAAAGGGGAAGTCCATGGAATTTGGCATACGCACAGTTTAGTGCATCTGGATTTTTTTGTGTGTATGCACATTTTTGTTTTTTTCCGTACACCATGTTTTAGTGTGAATTCTACGCACTGTGTTATACATAGTGCACCAGGACATTTCCACCACCCTACTTCACAGCTGCTATGAGGTTCTTCATCTAAAATGCTGTCTTTGGTTTGTGCCAAACATGTCTACCATTACAGTGGTCAAACAACTCAAAAGTCTTTGATTCATCTGTCCAGAGCTCATTGCTCCAGATGGCCTGGTCTCTGCCTAGACGTTCAATGGACAAACTGTAGTCTTGTTCTAATGGTCTTTTTGAGAACAAGTCTTTTTCCTGACGCAACTTGCATGCATAAAGGTCAGATTTGTGCAATACCTTTCTGATTGGAGATGTCTGCCCTTTGATATCAGATATTGCAAGAGAGACCTGCAGATCCTACGGTGAAATTGTGGGGATCTTAGAGGGTTCTTCAGCTCTTGGGCTGAATTTCCTGGCTGACCAGTCCTGGACAAATTAGCAGTTGCTTGCAATTTATACAACGTAGATGATTTTCCTTAGATTGGAATGATTCATCACAAATAATATTTTGAATTGCTTGACAGACTCCTGGGTATCCACAGCCTTCTTTGTGAGGGTCTGAGAGCAGTGTTTCTCACTGACTGGGTTGGGTCACAGGAGGCCGCCATTGGTTTGCAACTTGCTGCTATTTATAATGGAAATGAGTTATGGTGTTTCCACACCCACTTTAAGGATAGTGCCTGATTAAACCCACTCACTTCATCAATCTCACTCATTTGACCAAGAGGGACCCCCAACCCAACTCTAATTATCATGCAAAGTTCAACAAGGGGAGCCCACCCACCCTGATGATCTAGCTCGATTAAACCAAGCAGGAATCCCAACTTTGTGGATTGCAAAGGCACTCATTTGGGAAAAAATTGAGTTAAAACACCAAAAAGGTCGAGAACCACTGCCTTTCTATGCAAAAAAATGCCGTCATCTACACCCAACTGAAGTCCTTCTTGGACGAACATGCAGTACTGGAAGTGTTCCAGTCTGGGTTTAAAACTCACCACAGCACTGTTCTTTTAACAGTGGACTCTGGTGACTATGTACTACTTATGCTTCTGGATTTAACAGCTGCCTTTGACACTCTAGACCATGAGATCCTCATCTCCAGGCTAGAGCAGTGGGTGGGCATCACATGTTCAGCTCTCCAATGGTTTAGGTCTTATCTCTCGGACAGAACGTTTTGTGTCAGCATTGATGATTTTACTTCCACCTCTGTTGCCCTCCCCTGGGGGCGCCACAGGGCTCCATCCTATGACCTCTTCTGTTCTCCTTGTATCTGCTGCCACTCTGCGCTATTTCCTGGAAACACGGTGTTTCCTTTCATCTTTATGCAGACGTCTGTTAGGTTTATTTCCCTCTGAAGTGCCCTGGTCCATGCTCTGTCCAGCCCCTGCTTGATTGCCATATTGACATAAGGAGTTGGATGGCATTACATTTTTTAAAATTTAATGAGAACAAGACAATAGTCATGCTATTTAGACCCAATGGCACCAGCGGGACCACCTGTGCATTGACCTTTCCACTGTGGCTCAATATGAGAAATTCATGATCACAAATTTAGGTGTGAAAATGGATTCCACTTTTAAACTTGATTGACATGTGAACGCAGTGGTAAACTCTTGCTTTTTCCAGTTAAGGCAGCTGTCAAAAATCAAGCCTGTTTTGTCTAAACGCAACCTTGAAACAGTGATACATGCTTTTATGACATCTCATCTAAATTACTGCAATGCGCTTCTTTTTGGAATTAGCCAGGCCTCCATTGGTTGTCTACAGCTGGTGCAAAATGCTGCTGCTTGATTTTTAACTGGTACAAGAAAGCATGAGCATATTACCCCGATTGTGGCTTCCCTTCACTGGCTTCCAGTTCGTTTTCGAATCCATTTTAAGATCCTTGTATTTGTTTTCAAATCCTTTAATGGTTGTGCCCCATTTTATTTGTCGGAACTGCTGCACCCTTATGTACCGTCTCGCTCTCTCAGGTCAGCAGACCTGATGCTTTTACGTGTTCCTAAGACACGATGCAAACTCCGAAGTGATCAGGCTTTTTCAGTGGCAGCTCCAAAACTCTGGAATGATTTGCCGTTCAATGTTAGGCAGGCTCCTTCACTCACTGTCTTTAAATCTTATTTAAAAACACACTTTTACTCCCTGTTGGCCTTTAACCCGGTGTGATATGTTGACTATCTGAGTACTTTCTTTTTATGAATCTCTTCAGCTCTTATGTGTTTTATGTGCTTCTGTTTCTTTTACCCTTTGGTTATTGTGTGTCTGATATGTTGGGTTTTTATTGTGCAGCACTCTGGTTAACCTTGATGTTGTTTTTAAAGTGCTTTATAAATAAACTACCAAAATACCCGCGCTTCGCAGCAGAGAAGTAGTGTGTTAAAGAGGTTATGAAAAAGAAAAGGAAACATTTTAAAAATAACATAACATGATTGTCAATGTAATTGTGTTGTCATTGTTATGAGTGTTGTTATACACACACACACACACACACACACACATAAACATATATATACTACAACTTGGTCAGCAGTAACTTGTTTAATGACAGTAGATTTAATCCTAGCCTTAAAGACTGAAGAACAGTCGTAGACTACTAAGCACTGTTGTAAGTCGCTCTGGATAAGAGCGTCTGCTAAATGATGTAAATGTAAATATATATACATATATACATATATACATATACACATATCTACATATATATATACATATACACATCCACATATATATATATATATATATATATATACATATCAACATATATATACACACATACATACACACACACATATACATATATACATACATACATACACACACACACACATATATACAGTGGTGTGAAAAACTATTTGCCCCCTTCCTGATTTCTTATTCTTTTGCATGTTTGTCACACAAAATGTTTCTGATCATCAAACACATTTAACCATTAGTCAAATATAACACACACACACAAACCTACATGGCCCTGTGTGAAAAATAATTGCCCCCTGAACCTAATAACTGGTTGGGCCACCCTTAGCAGCAATAACTGCAATCAAGCGTTTGCGATAACTTGCAATGAGTCTTTTACAGTGCTCTGGAGGAATTTTGGCCCACTCATCTTTGCAAAATTGTTGTAATTCAGCTTTATTTGAGGGTTTTCTAGCATGAACCGCCTTTTTAAGGTCATGCCATAGCATCTCAATTGGATTCAGGTCAGGACTTTGACTAGGCCACTCCAAAGTCTTCATTTTGTTTTTCTTCAGCCATTCAGAGGTGGATTTGCTGGTGTGTTTTGGGTCATTGTCCTGTTGCAGCACCCAAGATCGCTTCAGCTTGAGTTGATGAACAGATGGCCGGACATTCTCCTTCACGATTTTTTGGTAGACAGTAGAATTCATGGTTCCATCTATCACAGCAAGCCTTCCAGGTCCTGAAGCAGCAAAACAACCCCAGACCATCACACTACCACCACCATATTTTACTGTTGGTATGATGTTCTTTTTCTGAAATGCTGTGTTCCTTTTACGCCAGATGTAACGGGACATTTGCCTTCCAAAAAGTTCAACTTTTGACTCATCAGTCCACAAGGTACTTTCCCAAAAGTCTTGGCAATCATTGAGATGTTTCTTAGCAAAATTGAGACGAGCCCTAATGTTCTTTTTGCTTAACAGTGGTTTGCGTCTTGGAAATCTGCCATGCAGGCCGTTTTTGCCCAGTCTCTTTCTTATGGTGGAGTCGTGAACACTGACCTTAATTGAGGCAAGTGAGGCCTGCAGTTCTTTAGACGTTGTCCTGGGGTCTTTTGTGACCTCTCGGATGAGTCATCTCTGCATCTTGGGGTAATTTTGGTCGGCCAGCCACTCCTGGGAAGGTTCACCACTGTTCCATGTTTTTGCCATTTGTGGATAATGGCTCTCACTGTGGTTCGCTGGAGTCCCAAAGCTTTAGAAATGGCTTTATAACCTTTACCAGACTGATAGATCTCAATTACTTCTGTTCTCATTTGTTCCTGAATTTCTTTGGATCTTGGCATGATGTCTAGCTTTTGAGGTGCTTTTGGTCTACTTCTCTGTGTCAGGCAGCTCCTATTTAAGTGATTTCTTGATTGAAACAGGTGTGGCAGTAATCAGGCCTGGGGGTGGCTATGGAAATTGAACTCAGGTGTGATACACCACAGTTAGGTTATTTTTTAACAAGGGGGCAATTACTTTTTCACACAGGGCCATGTAGGTTTGGATTTTTTTTTCTCCCTAAATAATAAACACCATCATTGAAAAACTGCATTTTGTGTTTACTTGTGTTATATTTGACTAATGGTTAAATGTGTTTGATGATCAGAAACATTTTGTGTGACAAACATGCAAAAGAATAAGAAATCAGGAAGGGGGCAAATAGTTTTTCACACCACTGTATATATACACATATCTACATATATATATATATACACATCTACATATATAGACACATATACATACATATCTACATATATATATATATATATATATATATCTAGACATATATACATACATACATTGACACATATATATATATATATAAATACATATCTACATATATATATATATGTAATTGTGTTTTCACTGTTATGAGTGTTGCTGTCATATATATATATATATAATATACACACACACACACACATAAACATATATATACATATACATATATACATATATATACATATGTACATATACACATATATACATATATATATATACATATACACATCTACATATATATACACATATATATACATATCTACATATATATATATATATATATATATATATATATATATATATATATCTAGACATACATACATACATACGTACATTGACACATATATATATATATATATAAATACATATCTACATATATATATATATATATATATATGTAATTGTGTTTTCACTGTTATCAGTGTTGCTGTCATATATATATATATAATATACACACACACACACATAAACATATATATACATATACATATATACATATATATACATATGTACATATACACATATATACATATATATATATACATATACACATCTACATATATATACACATATATATACATATCTACATATATATATATATACATATATATATATATATATATATATATATATATATATATATATATATATATATATATATATATATATCTAGACATACATACATACATACATTGACACATATGTATATATATAAATACATATCTACATATATATATATATATGTAATTGTGTTTTCACTGTTATCAGTGTTGCTGTCATATATATATATAATATACACACACACACACATAAACATATATATACATATACATATATACATGTATATACATATGTACATATACACATATATACATATATATATATACATATACACATCTACATATATATACATATATATATATATATATATATATACACATATCACACATATATATACACATACATATACACACATATACATATATACATATACACATACATACATACACATACATATATATATACACACATACATACATACATACACACACACATATATATATATATATATATATTTACATATCTACATATATATACACATATATATACATATCTACATATAAATACACATATATATATATATACATACATACATTGACATATATATGTGTATATATATATATATATATATACATATCTACATATATATATATATATATATATATATATATCAAATCAATGTCAACCTTTTGTAGGGTCTGTCCCTGAGACTTATTAATTGTCATTGCGAAGCAGAGCCTTAATGGAAATTGGAGGTGTTTCAATTGAAATGGGTATAACGGGGATGCGAGGAATAAAAACTCTCTCCCCTGAGCCACCGCCAGTAAAAATAGTTGCCTGAATGAGGTTCTTTTGCAGACACGTGACCTGAAGTCTCGTGCCGTCACAAAGTTTCAGTGGCTGTACGCAATTCCACAATCGGTTTCATATTGTTTTCGTACCTTATCAATTGTGTAATGTGTTTTTTGAACAGGTTTGATTCATCGAAGTGATCACTCATGCTGCGTTCAGTCACTTCACGTGAGCCGCTCTCTTGTGTGATGTTGCGATGTCCACGGGTTTATTTAATGTTAGCTAAGACCCGGCAGTTAATAGTTTCTCGCTACAGCAATTTTAACTCTGTCACAGTGATCCAAACTGTCGTTTATACCTCGTGTCTTCTCATTAAACTTGTATCTCGCGAATATGGCATTGCAAATGGCAGTGGGTCAGTTCACGTGCTTACATGGGAGGCGTGATGATGCGATATATTTTGATATATATTAAAATACCCGCGCTTCGCAGCGGCGAAGTACAGTAATCCCTCCTCCATCGCGGGGGTTGCGTTCCAGAGCCACCCGTGAAATAAGAAAATCCGCGAAGTAGAAACCATATGTTTATATGGTTATTTTTATATTGTCATGCTTGAGTCACAGATTTGCGCAGAAACACAGGAGGTTGTAGAGAGACAGGAACGTTATTCAAACACTGCAAACAAACATTTGTCTCTTTTTCAAAAGTTTAAACTGTGCTCCATGACAAGACAGAGATCACAGTTCTGTCTCACAATTAAAAGAATGCAAACATATCTTCCTCTTCAAAGGAAACAGAGAGGAAAGCAAACAAATCAATAGGGCTGTTTGACTTTTAAGTATGCGGAGCACCGCCGGTACAAAGCTGTTGAAGGCGGCAGCTCACACCCCCTCCGTCAGGAGCAGGGAGAGAGAGAGAGAGAGAGACAGAGAGAAAAACAAAACAGTGAAAAATCAATACGTGCCCTTTGAGCTTTTAAGTATACGAAGCACCGTGCAGCATGTCGCTTCAGGAAGCAGCTGCACACAGAAGGTAGCAACGTGAAGATAATCTTTCAGCATTTTTAGACGAGCGTCCATATCGTCTAGGTGTGCAAACAGCGCCCCTGCTCACACCCCCTACGTCAGGATCAGAGAAAGTCAGCGCAAGAGAGAGAGAGAGAGAGAGAAAAACAAAGTCAAAAATCAATACGTGCCCTTCGAGCTTTTAAGTATGCGAAGCACCGTGCAGCATGTCGCTTCACGAAGCAGCTGCACACAGAAGGTAGCAACGTGAAGATAATCTTTCAGCATTTTTAGACGAGCGTCCATATCGTCTAGGTGTGCGAACAGCGCCCCTGCTCAATCCCCCTACGTCAGGATCAGAGAAAGTCAGCGCAAGAGAGAGAGAGAGAAAGTAAGTTGGGTAGCTTCTCAGCCATCTGCCAATAGCGTCCCTTGTATGAAATCAACTGGGCAAACCAACTGAGGAAGCATGTACCAGAAATTAAAAGACCCATTGTCCGCAGAAATCCACGAACCAGCAAAAAATCCGTGATATATATTTAAATATGCTTACATATAAAATCCGCGATAGAGTGAAGCCGCGAAAGGCGAAGCGCGATATAGCGCGGGATCACTGTACTGCTTTAAAATTTTTATTATGAAGAAAAGTAAACCTTTTTAAACTGAGGGAAAATGAATCAATAATTATTTCTTAAGGATCTCTTTGTATACCACGTTGTCAGTTTGCTCCACCGGTTGTAATATGACCAAGCTGTGTGCTGAGTTTACTCTTGAGCATGAAATCTAACGTGGTTTGTGCCCTTCAGAATGAAAACAGTTTGCAATCACCTTTTTAGTAAAAGGCGAGCTTTTAAGCCTGAGAAATCACCCCGTAAATGCACACGTTTAATTGCACATGTGTTAATATGTATGCTTACACATATATATATAATCTTCATTTGGATCTTGATCTTTGTTTGTCCGCAAATGAATTAGAAGAAGAAGCACTAGATGGCAGTAGAGAGACAGCTAAAACATAGGCATTGCATTAAGAATCTCCTCCAGGCTGATACTACTGAAGACTGAAGTACTCCAGTCACATCTCAAAACACAGACATTCAAACTAAACAAATTGTTGTGCTTTAAATTAACTAATCTTTATATATAATCTTCCTTTGGATCTTGATCTTTGTTTGTCCGCAAATTCTACGCATGCGTAGACCACCTTCCAGTTTAGTACGTTGTTGTTACTCACGGATGTCAACAATGTGCCGGAATAATGAAAAGGGTGGTGGACAGTGTTACGCTGGTTAGCTCCTGAGGCCTGGTTAGAGAATGAGATTGCCGAAGAAAAAAGATACGTGCCTACGTAACATATGAATGAAAGAAAGACAGTGGGTAAAATGAATGACAACGTAACAGCACGTTCCGGAAATTATTATTGTTACGTTGTAGCTGGCGAGTGCTGCGCGTCTTACAGTTGTACCCTGGCTTGCTCACATGTCAGTGAAGTGATCCCTATTAATGCTTTAAAGAGCCTGGATACCTATGTGTCCCCCTTTTATAACCATCGCTCCGTGTATATTGCCTTACTCTTTGGATTGCCACAAAGCAACCTGCGAGATTGGAGAAAGGTTGAGAAGAGATCGTGAGAGGAAACGACAGCGTCGTGAAAACGAGACAGACTGTGAATGGAGGGAAGCAGATATGCTCCTCCACCACCACATAATTACTATTCGGACAGTGATTCTGAGTAGGCCGTTCTTATCGAATCAATGTCCAAGGGTTTTCTTTTGTAATTTTGTTTCCCTTATAAAAAATCATAATGCTGTGCGACGAAGGGCCCAGTTCACAACCGGCAGCCGCGTTTAAACAGAGAGCCCTTCACAGACAACTTTAACACACACAATGTAGTTGGGCACACATGGCTAGTATATATATATATATATATATATATATATATATAGTGAAAAAGATGCTTCACCAGTGCCGACCCGACACAAACTGACACCGGAGGCATGTATATCTCTCTATATATAAAAAAAAATCCTGGAATGGAAAAGTAAGGCAACGATACGTGATCTTCTCAGAAGTTCTCGAAAGACATTTTAAAGACACGCGAGACAAAAAAGACTGACCATGGAGCGTATCGCAGGGACCGTAAACATGAGACTTGGTGCCACGAGATTGTCCCAGGGCAGTCTCGAGGGGACGTGGAACATAATATTCTTGCAAGACATGTCCTTAGTATCGAATAGGAGCACGGACAGCCAGCAAAACATTCAGAGCCTGTGCTCTCAGCAAAGAAGAAAGAGCAGCGCAGAGAAAAGGGACCCAAGGCGCGATACATACTGTATGCAGAGAAAGGTACAGAATATGAAAGCAGTAGCATTCGAAAGTATTGTAGCGTCCCAGCCAAGCTGAAGCCTTTTTTGCTTTAAGTGACTGTTAGGTCCAATCGAGGGAGGACAGAGTACATCATGGCAGACTGATAGCTGGGTGCTGATGGACGCGGTAAGGGGGAGGCGAGACCCGTGGGAGGAGGGGTTGGAGAGGGTGCTAGAAAGTTGTGCTTGGCGATTGTTAAAGTAGAACTTTTGTGACACTTTATTACGTTAGTCACTACAGTATCAAAAAAAGATAGCACAGATCGCATTGAAGCAAACAAAAAGAAATTAGTTTAAGTCAGAGAATTTCAAAAACGGGGTTTAACTCACATGCATTTATTGGTTACTTTGCAAAAAAAATGATTAACTGCTGATGATGTGGATCGTTTTGTCTGTGCTGAAATTCAAAACAGAAAATCCTATCCTAAATTATGGTACAAAGTCATTAAACACACAGACCTCATTTAAAAGATTCAGCATATTGGGACACGAAAGATTCCAAATATTGTTTTTACAGAAGTTCTGAAATAAAAGTGAAACTAATAAAATAGCAACAATTCAAAGAAAAAAAAATCTTGGAAAGAAAAAAGAAAAAATAATTGAGGTGCAAATTCGGAAAATAAGGCAAGAAATTATCAGACCGTAACAAGTAGAATTAAAACAAAGCATGTCCAGTCGGGCTCAGAATTGAAAGACAGAGAAAAAGACAAAGCAGAACTTCATAAAGACATTCACAAATGTTGGCGCTGTACACATGCAGAGCAGATTATGAAAGCAGAGCATTCGAAAGGCTCCAAAAAAAACAAACATATGTGCGGTTCAAATGTGGAGAAAGTTAAAGAATATGAAAGTAGGAAAATTAGAAAGTATAAAAAAGGAAAGTAAAGATCGCAGTAGCACAAGCAAACGGAAATTAATACTCGAAAAAGGGAAAATAATCACCACGGAGTAGGAGTCATTGAAAAAAAAAGCAGGACAAAGAGTAGAAAACAAAGTAAAACGTCATAAAGAGGTTACAAAACAAAAGGGCCAAACACATGCACGGCAGGTTAGAGATAATTCAGGAAAGGTTTCTCTGTATGGAATTTCAGCACAGACAAAGCGATATTATAGTTAATCATTTTTTTTGCAAAGTAACCAATAAATGCATGTGAGGTAAAACACGTTTTTGAAATTCTCTGACTTAAACTTCAAAGCCTTACAATGTTTACATACTTCTGACATATCACCTGTGTCCATATATTCGTCTCAATTGGCCTTTTAGTTATTTCTACGAGTAATATTTTTTTTTTTTTTGCGCTAATGCGATGTTTATTGCTTTCATATTCTGTATCTTGCTCTGCATGTGTTTTGCGCCTACGTTTTGTCTGAGTCTTTTGAATTCCCGTTTTCATTATCTCTAACCTGACAAAGTCATTAAACACAAGTCTCACTGACCTCATTTAAAAGATTCAGCATATTTGGACTCAAAAGTTTCCAAATACTGTTTTTACATAAGTTCTGAAATAAAAGTGAAACTAATGACATAGCAACAATTCAAAGAAAAAAAAATCTTAAAAGTGTGTCTGGAAAACCAAACACGGGTGTTGGTGAGCGAAGCGAGCAGGGGGCGAAGCACCCCTAGTATAAATAAAAGAAACAGTTTATTTTTCTTCACCTGTGGGCGCACGTCTTCCTCGTGTCCCACAGACAGTACACAGTCCCAAGCACAGCACACACCAAAACACCAATAAACTAAAGTTTTATCCTCCACTCCTCCTAGGCAGCTTCGTCCTCCTCCTCCCGACTCTGGCTCCTGAGTGCTGGTCGCTGGCTTCTTTTATTAGGCACCCGGAAGTGCTCCAGGTGCTTGATTGACAACACCCGGCTGCACTTTCAGGTGTAGCGAAATAACTGCCCAGAAGGGCCAAGCAGCTTCCACTGCAGCGTCTACCGGACCCAACAGGGCTGCACCCAACTCCAACCCCCATGAAGCCCTGGGAGAGTCCAAAGCACAGTTGCAACCCAGGGAGGCTGCCATCTAGCATCCAGGGAAAGGTATTGGGGCTCCCGTGCTTGCTCCCCCAGAACATATGCTGCAGGGGCGTCCCAGCCAAGCATGGAGCCCCGCCGTCTACCACAATATGTATGTGCTGTGAATATTCTTGTGCTGTCTGTAAGTAGTTATTATTTTTTTTTTGTCTCATTTCCTTTTCGGCATGTAGTTCATTATAAAGGGGTGCTTCAGGTGTATGGTCGTATTAATCAGTATCTGTTTACTTGTTCAGTTTTTGTTCGTGTAGGATTTTCTAAAGGGGAATAAGTTTATAATTCTGTTTGGGTTTTCATAATATATACTGTTTGTTTAACTGACTTAATTAATCTGGTGGTTATTTTTGCAGTTTATAAAGGACCCCTCCATCAAAGAGAATTAAATTAGGGCTAAGGTTCTATTTGTTTCCGATATAAATAGTCTCATTACTAAGAGTAGGGGGTTCTTGTGTGTGTCGGGCTTCTTATATTGCATTTTGAGGAACTCGCTACGGTGTGCAGAGCCACAATTTTGAAAATTGTGTCTCTTTCCAAATACTTATGGTCCTAAATGTAGTTTGAGCATGATGTTCTTTGACTTAACTCAACAGTTTTTATGATATAACCCAGTGGTTCTCAAACTGTGGGGCAGGCCCCCCCAGGAGGGCACAAAGTTACAAAAAGGGGGGCGCGAAGATGTGAAAAAAAGAAAACAAGAATCGAAAATATGAAAAATACATCTATTGAAACCAAAACATATTAACTTAAACTATATTCTGTTACTAGAAAAATAAAATCATTATCAAACCAGCAGACAAAGGGGGTGCTTTAGTCATCATGAACACATCAGATTATATACAGGGGGCACAAAGACAATTGTCCAATACTATGCATTATTACAAACTGCAAGAAGACCCAACAGATCTCTACAAAAAGGAACTAAAACAGATAGTAAGTAGCTTTCCTCTTGACATCAGGGATCATGTAAACAGTTTCATTCCTGAGAACCCCAAAATGGGTTACTTCTACATGCTTCCTAAAATCCACAAAGAAGGGAACCCAGGAAGGCCTATTATCTCAGGAATTGGCTCTCGTACAGAAAATATTTCAGGTTGGGTGGAGCACATCCTTAAACCCCTCACCCGTAATACAAGCAGCTACATCCAGGACACCACTGACTTCTGCTTTAGGCCCCTTACCTGAGGGAACCTTACTGGCCACAATGGATGTTGAGGCACTTTACACAAACATCCCCCATGATGATGGCATATTGGCATGTGAAATGTACCTCAAACAACGTGTACCCACAAAGTCAGTAATAGAGATGATAAAATTCACTCTGACACATAATCTATTCTCTTTTGGACAAGATTGCTACTTGCAACAAATGGGGACTGCAATGGGCTGTCGGTTTGCACCTCACTATGTAAACCTAATTATGGCAAAATTGGAGGAAGATTTCATGTCAATGTGCATCGTAAAACCAATGTTGCATCTCCGTTACGTAGATGACATCTTCATCATCTGGACTGCCAGTGAGAAGGACCTCCTCCATTTTCATAATGATTATAATTGTTTTCACCCCAACATAAAGCTGAAACTGAATTACTCAGAAACAGAAGTCGGCTTCCTTGACACCACCATTCAACTGAAAGACAACACCCTTGTAACTTCTGTTTTTCACAAACCGACAGACAGACGGCCCTACCTGAAAAGTGATAGCTTCCACCCCAAGCATATAAGGCACTCCATTATTTTCAGCCAAGCAATACGGTACAATCGTATTTGCTCAGACCCAACAGACCGGGATCAACAACTGCAGGAGCTCAGACAAGATTTCATCAGACAAGGTCATACCCCCCAAAGCAACAGACACTCAAATAAGAAGAGCTACTGCCATACCCAGAGTCAACCTTCTGGAATATAAAAACAAAGACAACAAGAACCGCATCCCTGTTTTTGTCACCTACAACCCACATCTTGAAACACTTCAAAAATTATAAAAGAACTTCAGCCAATACTAAACAATGACCAAACACTGAAAAATGTATTTCCTGAACGTCCCCTGCTGGCATACAGACAACCACCAAACCTTCAACAACTAATTGTCCGAAGCTCCCTAAGTGAACCAACAGAAAATGGCACATCTCCATGCTTACAGAAAAAATATAAAACTTGTGTCCACATCTATGATACAGACCGTATAGTTATAACACACTGACAACTTGAACATCACATAAAGGGATAATTTTTCTGCAGATCATCTAATGTAGTCTACCTCATTCTCTGCATGAAATGTCCTGACACTGCACTCTATGTGGGAGAAACTGGACAAACACTCCGCCAGAGAATGAACTTACACAGGTTCCACATTAAATATAGCGGCCCACTTCAACAGCCATGGACACTGTGAGAGGGACTTTAACCCTTTAACCGCCAACTCCCTAAATATTCCCCACGCCAGGCGAAATCTGAACAATTTTCGTTTTTTTACTTTTTTACATTTTTTTTACATTTTTTACATTTATTCAAGCAGTATTGACCACTAAATGTTGTGCAAGTTGCCAGTGTATACACGAAATCTATAAATGTAACCTGAATTCTCAGTTAAGCAAAACATCTTGATACCAAACCGTGCCCTTTTCAATGGTAGATACTGTCGAAACTGTAAGCGGCCCTTCCACGACAATAAACTTTCATCAACTGCAACTGACGGTCCTGGCATGTAGGGCAACTGAAATGCTTCAAATAAATGATCAATCAAAGGACGTAGCTTGAACAAGTGGTCGCGGTTTGGATCTTTCTTATCTGGCTCGTTTCTGTTGTCATTCAAATGAAAGAATTTCAGCAGCAAAGAGAATCGGTTACGTGTCATGACAGCTGCAAAAATAGGTGTTGCATACATAGGATCTGTAGACCAGTACATCTCAATATCTGGTTTTCTGATTATTCCCATCAACATCAAAATCCCAATGAATTTTTTCATTTCGTTTTCATCAGTGTCAAACCAAGCACGAACACGGGAATGTGGAGGTAAATTGGGATTTTTCTCAATAAACTGTGCTGCATACAGATTTGTCTGATGAACAAAATGTCTGATCAAATCAGGTGACACAAACAGCTCATAAAACTGCTCAGCAGTGTAATTGTTTACATCAACAATAAAGCCACACGTTCCCTCAAACGAATGCAGAAAAGGTAGTTCACCACGGGCAGCAGCCCAGCTGAGATGCTGCGGATACACCCACTCAGCGCCGTCATCCGATGCGTCTTCATTCACAGTATCATGCAGCGCACGTTGCTGCTCATCACTGTCGCTAAAATCTTCATCAGAACTGCTACAATCATGATCAGAACTGTCCAAAATCGCCTGCAAAGCCTCACTTGAAGTCAGTTTACGTTTCGCCATATTCACAGCTGTTACATGCGAATCACGTCACATGACCGGCCAAAACAACCACAGACTTGTCGAAATACAACGTAGTAATAATACCCACGCCAAACCGTCAGTTATACTACTTGCCAGGCATTCATATAACCACAGGCAAATGTGCCAGATAATTCCGGCAGTATGGCGTTAGCAATAAAACAACGGTGCCGGATATATCCGGCAGAGGGCGGTTAAGGGGTTAAAGTCACAGGGCTTATGTGCAACTTCAAAACATAGCAAGAGAGAAAAGAATGGGAAGTTAAACTCATGCTAAAATTTAATACGTTACAACATGGATTGAACAGAGACATGGGTCTTATGGCCAGGTATGAGAATTGTTTACATCTCTCAGAATGACAGACAACCTGACTACAGATCCACATTGTATTGAAAAAATTCATTACAAACTTCAAAAGACTTTGTTGGACAGTCATCTTATCCAAAGATCTTGACCATACATTGTTCTTCTCTCTCTTGTTAAATTAATTAATTTTTTACATTTAAAATTTCTCATTTAAAGATTTACCAATGTTATTTCTTGTCCTAGAGTGTGTATATAAACATAGGGAACTCCAGTCTCTGTATTACATCTTGCCTGAAGAAGGGGCCTGAGTTGCCTCGAAAGCTTGCATATTGTAATCTTTTTAGTTAGCCAATAAAAGGGGTCATTTTGCTTGGCTTTTCTCTACATTCATAATGGCTAACACGGTACAACACCCTAGTACTATAGAAAAATAAATATAGAGTTAGATAAATGTCGATAAAAGTTAAGTACGTATAATAAAGACAGATAGATAGATACTTTATTAATTTCCCAAGGGAAATTCAGATACTCCAGCAGCATTATACAGATAAAAAACAATATTAAATTAAAGAGTGATATAAATGCAGGTATAACAGACAGTAACTTTGTATGATGTTAATGTTTACCCCCCCCCCCGAGTGGAATTGAAGAGTCTCATAGTGTGGCGGAGGAACGATCTCCTCAGTCTGTCAGTGGAGCAGGACAGAATATGCATCTATGATATATTATTAATTAAAAAAGAATAAATTGGTATTAGTGGGCTCCTTTCAAAAAAACCTTAGGGGGGGGCACGATTAAAACTGTTATGAAAACGCAGGTCGCAAATACTTAAAGGTTGAGAAACGCTGATATAACCTAACATTTTATTTGACTTTATAATTGCTTCAGTGTGTTGCTTAGTCGATGAAAATGTTTTTTCAACATAAACTACACACACAGGGCTCAACAGTACCTGTAGCACCCCCTTGGCGGGACCCATGGAACCCAACAGGGCTGCACCAAACTCCAACTCCTATGGAGCCCTGTTGGAGTCCGAGGCACCGCTGCAACCCAGGAAGGCTGCCATCTATCTCTCCAAGGGAGGTACTGCTCTGGATGTGTTCTCTCCCCAAGTCCTTCTAGAATAAAGGTATCCTGGCTTGGCACAAATCCTGCCGACTACGCCACTTGTGGCCTGCAGAGGGTATCCCTCCCTCCCAAACCTGACACAGACAGATTCAGGACACAAGTTCGATACGCACACTTTTGTGGGAAACACTTTCCCTCATTTCTCACCTGCATAGCTCAATAATTACAATAACAAAGCACAGTGTTCTTCATGCTCTGGTCTCTGTATCTCTTTTGTCGTCTCCATTCCTCTTCTAGGCAAGCATTGTCCTCCACATCCCGACTCTGGCTCTCGGAGTAGAGGTGGCTTGCTCCTTTTATAGGGCACCTGGAAGTACTCCAAGTGCTCAATGACCTTCTTCCAGCAGCACTTCTGGATGTGGTAGGAATGCTGCCACACAGGGCTCAACATTACCTGCAGTACACCCTGGCAGCACCCATGAAACAGGGCTGCACCAAACTCCAACTCCCATGGAGCCCTGTGGGAGTCCAAGGCACTGCTGCAACCTAGGGGAGCTATCACCTACTGCTCCAGGAGAGGTACTGTACAACTTTGGATGTGTTCTCTCCCCTGGTCCTTCCAGCCAGGTAAGGGTCCCAGCCATCCGCCATAGCCTTAACTGAGCTACTCACTTTATTCCATTGTGTGTAATCGCAGTTTAACTTAACTCAATTAATTTGTCCGAGTTACAGCACAGGTAAGGTTCACACATAGAAATCAACAATATATATATATATATATATATATATATATATATATATATATATATATATATATATATATATATAAAAGAATCGTTGGCGCACTTAGTTGGACCTAATATGCCATTCACAACTTCACATGTACTCATGGTGTCCTTCCAGAACTTTCCGCGCACTTCACATTTACATCCGTGGTGAAGCACAGGAATCTCACAGCTCCGCCTGGGATGATGCCAGTAACTTCATCTTAATGCACGATTTATTTGCATCCCCTTTTTTCATATTTCCTTTAGACAGCAAATTTATATAAAGTAGGCATCCGACTCTTCGTTTGTCTGTCCCTTCCTTTTTTTTCAAAGCCAAGCTCTCTTTTTCATCCACGTTCCAATAAGCCAAACCCGTTCAATTCCTCTCACGTTTAACACTGACCACCAAAAAAAACTTTTCGGCTCTTTTTTTTTTTCACTCTCATGCTTTCCACAACCTCGCTCTGTCTCCACACGCTCTTCCACTTACCTCGCTCTGTTTCCACACGCTCTTCCTCTCACCTCGCCAAGAAAAACAAAAATCATTGGAGTACTAAGGGCGCACTATACCTTGATTGGTAGTAAATAGCACCAATCACAACTCTGTTCCTGTGTCACTGAGGCTTACTTCTAAGTTTACTGTTATACCCAACTAGGAGGGCCTACACTTATTACCTCATTAGAAGTCCATCTCCTTCTGTTATATAGGAATAAAGTCAATGACAATTCAAAAATGTGAAAAATCTGTGACTTTTGCTTTTGCTGTAATGTTTGGAAGTTGAGTTACCCACTGAAATCTTTTTGCAGGTATACCTGGCCTACGTGGAGACTTAGGACCATCAGGCCCACGAGGAGCAGCAGGCCTAAGGGGTGAGAACGGATTACCAGGACCCCAAGGTATCGGAGCAGAGATCTGGAGTTTCTTTTTCTTTTTGCTTAGTTGGCTTTTAATCTCAGTTTAACCCTTAAACCACCGGAACCAGCTATTGTCCGTTCCCAGTGCAATTTGCCAGCACACCGGAGCTGATCAGTCAGTGCAGTACATTCGTTGAGCAGCCAGCACGGGACCAGTGGCGCCCCCTGCAGCATCACTGCCCCTGGGATTCAGCCCCTTACCTCTGAGTGCAGCCAGTTCAAGTGCAGTTGGCTCGGTGATTTACTGAATTTCATCAGTGGTGTCACTTGAACCTTGTACATATAATAATAGAGTATTCTAGTAGTTTTTTTTACAGTTTTTACAGTTCATTGGCAGTGTGTAAAATGATCAGTGTTGCAGTAAATGTGTGTTCCATTAAAATTTCACTTTTTCTTGGTGAATTGTAATGTTTCCTTAAAAAGTGCAGCAAAAAAGAATTTGGTGTCCGGGGGTGCATCAACCCCCCAAGTATGTGGCAGTTTAAGGTGTAAGTGATAAGTGACACTTGTTTTTAGGCAGTCACTGCAATACACTGGGGAAATTCCTAAAGACTGTCAGTCAGTCAGTCTCCAACCTACTATATCCTAACACAGGGTCACGGGGGTCCGCTGGAGCCAATCCCAGGGCGCAAGGCAGGAACAAATCCCAGGCAGGGCACCAGCCCACCTCAGGACACACACACACACACATCAAGCGGACAATTTAGAATCGCCAATGCACCTAACCTGCATGTCTTTGGACTGTGGGAGGAAACCCATGCAGACACAGGGAGAACATGCAAACTCCACGCAAGGTGGACCCGGGAAGCGAACCTCAGGTCTCCTTACTGCGAGGCAGCAGCGCTACCCACTGCGCCACCCTACTAAAGACTGCAAGATGGTAAATATTATCCCGTTTTATAAAATGGGGAGATTGGGCAGAGCCAAGCAACTACAGGCCAGAAAGCTTAACATGCATCACAGGGAAATTAATGGAAGGAATTATTATGGAGAAAATTGAATCAAGTCAAGTCTAATGGGATTTATTGTCATACCATCAATACCCCTAACTTGGGACATTAAACAGCAGAAAGAAATGATGTTTCTCGGGGCCACAGTGGAATATTTAGACAATACTTTAACAACAGAAGAGCTCAGAACAGGAGTTTGACTGAACAGTCGGCTTGGGTTCAGAAGATGAAGGTCGTGTTTTATGAACATGCTGGAATTCCATGAGGAAGCTACAAAAGGATACGAGCAGAGTGGAGCACATGGTTTTATTTATCAGGACTTTCAGGAAGCTTTTGATAAGGAGCCACACGAGAGGTTGGGCACCAAACTAAAAGAAGTGGCAGTTCATGGTGTGGTGTGTGAATGGGTGCAGAATTGGCTCAGACTCAGGAAGAAGAGGGTGATGAGGGTGTGAGGAACCTTCTCAGAACTGGCTGACATTAAGAGCCAGGGGTTAGTACTGGAGCCACTGCTATTTTTGATATGTATTGTGAACTACAGAGGGCGCCACTGAACCCCAAACCCAGACACAACTGACATGAACGCAGTCACAGGTTCAGTTCTAATGGATTTTTTTGCTTCCAAATACCTTCTATCACACAGCATGTACATGGACGGTGAATTCCCTTTTTCTTCTCTCTCCCTACTGCTCTTCTGCTCACAAGTGTTGTCCTCTGCCTCCTGACTCTGACTCTTTGAGACAAAGCAGAGCGGATCACTTTAAACCGAATCCCAAGTGAACATCCAAAAGCTGACAGAAGCACTTCTGGGTCAGGTGGAAGTTCCTATAATGTTCCTATAATGCACACAACAGGGCTGTCCCACGGGACCACATTTCCCAGCCTGTTCATGTGAGAGTAGCAAAACATGGATGCTGCCATCTAGCGAGTCAGGTGAATATAGACCCTGAACAGACTAACTCCCCCCGATCCTTCCATCATTCTGGCCTCCCTCCCAGGCAAGGGATCAATTCACACAACTGGGTCGGGCCGTCAGTCCTTTGCTTTTCTTCCACGTCAGCCTCTTTCCTGGCAGGGAGGCCATTTTCCTTTCTGGAGGGGATGACGGACAATCCCATATGGCACCTACAATATATTAATGACTTGGAGAAGAATATAAATAACAAGCTGGTTAAGTTTGCAGATGACACCAAGCAAGGAGCATTGGCAGATCATCTTGAATCTGTGGAATCATTTCCGAGGGACTTGGACAACAAGGCAATGTAAACTATTAGATGTTGGAAGTAAACATTTTTAAACTGTTTTATCTTTCTTTACCACTTTGGAGCGCTTCACCAAAAGAAAACTCCATAAGTGGACTCACACATGTTTTTAGGTTTCTGACTTAAATGAGTTACTCACCTTATTCCAGGTTGTTTTTGCATGTAATCACTGTCATCGTTTCCCTTGGGTATTTGCTGTAAACTGTATTTGTAAATAAGAGAAACCTTTTGAATTTGTTGGCCTTCCTTAGTATTAACCTCGCTACAAGTCCATCTCCTTCTATTATAGTATATACAATATATAGTCATTGAAAAGTTCAAAATATGAAAAAATGGGAGTTGCTTTTGCTGTAATATTTGGAGGTTGCGGCCACAAGTGCTCAAGTTTCCCTCTGAAATCTTTTTTGCAGGCCCACCTGGACCTCATGGATTTGGAGGCGAACAAGGCGCACCAGGCGCACGAGGCAAACCAGGCCCAAAGGGTGAAAAAGGTAGGGTAAGAATGTATCCCGGGAAGTGTCTGAGACAGCCAATTTGGCTAAACAAATTAGACACAATGAATTAACAAGATCTAAACTGATTCACTGAACAACAAGTCAGCGGTAATGCAGTCTATTAGCAGGTGGTATCTGCACTGCAGCAGGAAGGCATCTGGGCTTCCACCTGCTGCTGGGTGTCATGTCAATTTTAGAACTGAACTAAACAATATTCATGAATCATTTTTAAAAGATCTAAACTTGTAGCTGCTTTAAGGTCTGGAATTAACGTCATTGCCTGATGTTTGAAACTGATTATTTCTGATAAGAATTCTCAGAATTTATAGGGCGATATCATACAAGGAAAAGAGTGTATTGAGCGAGAGCATCCGATGCAAATCGTCAGTTTGCTTAAGGTATTTGGCGAACATTGCAACATACATTTGGCTTTTTTCTTTATTTTGCAATTTATTCATTTTCATTTTTCATCAGTTTGGCACCCTTTCCCATTGTTCACCTCAGGCAAGTGCCTCGTTTGCCTCACCCTTGCCCCAGCCCTGCCCTACATTTATACAGTAATGTTCCTTGCATCATCCATCGACGGCCGGCGCTTATAGCATGAGCGCAATCTTTTCGGATTCGCTTTTGTGCCGAACTGCTACAGCGCTTGGAGCCTGCGGGTGCTTCGGGATGCTCTTCCGCGTGTCGTCCCGTTGGGGGGAATCCCAAAAGAGAGAGAGAGAGAGTGAGAGACCCCTCCCTGTCTGCTCCCCCTTAGACTTGCACGAGACCACTGACGTGCTGGCGGGGGGCCGGGAAGCCTGGATGCCAGCACTATCAAACCGCTGTGTCTGTTCCAGCCCACTCTCTTTCTCCCCCAGCGCCTGGCTGTCTTTCATCATGCCTGCGTCCATTGTAGGGGTTGTGCCTACTTGGCACCTCATACTATTTACTTTTTCTTTTTGCTTAGTTGGCTTTGAATCTCAGAGAACTAGCGTTGAAGTAAACCCTTAAACCGCCAGAACCAGCTATAGACAGTTTCCAGTGCAATTTGCCAGCATGCCAGAGCTGATCAGTCCGAGCCGTACATTCGTTGAGCAGCCAGCACATGACCACTGGTGCCCTCTGCAGTACTGCAGCATCATTGTCCCTGGCATTCAGCAAAAAAGGATTTGGCGTCCAGGGGTGCGTTAACCCCCCCAAGTATGTGGCAGTTTAAGGTTTAAGTGATAAGTGACACCTGTTTTTAAGCGGCCACTGCATACTGGGGAAATTCCTAAAGACTGCAAGTTGGCAAATATCATCCCATTATATAAAATGGGTGACAGGGCAGAGCAAAGCAACTATAGGCCAGTAAGCTTAATGTGCATCACAGGAAGATTAATGGAAGGAATTATTAAGGATAAGATTGAGTCAAGTCAAGTCTAATGGGATTTATTGTCATAACATCTATACCCCTAACTTGGGACATTAAACAGCAATGAGAAATGATGTTTCTCTGGGCCACAGTGGAATATTTAGAAAACTAGACATTAAGCCCGTTACAATAACGGGCGCAAGAACAGTAGTTCATAAACATTACTAGGAACAGTCCATATTAAATGGCAAGGGACCTTTTACCTCATTAAATTTTTTCCGTAAAATGCCTAGAATTTTCTCTGACGGTAATACTGGCTTTGCTGTTTGTAATATGCGTTTAATTTTCTGTCACAACAGTGAGCAATCAGCAGATTCTGCCCAGCAACTGATGTAATGTGCGCGAAAATAAATCTACTTTTAAAGGTCATTGTATTGTAATATCATGAAAATTCGTATATTTAGGAAAACCCTTTCAACGACTGACACTTTACCGGGCCAAGCTTCTTAATCGCAAATCTGACATCCTCAGAGTGAACACTTGCACAACAATGGGGAAGCTGGTCTCCGCGTCTCAGTACCCGATTGGATTTTTCGTGTTTTATGTTTTAGGTCTTACTTCATTTATCGAAATCCGATTGGATCGGCCCTTGCGATATTTTATAAGTCCCGCCGTCTTGTGTGACGCGTCAGCATCTGATTTGAAGCATCGCACCGTGCCCCACGCATGCGCACTTCACCAGAAGACACACACACGGACACCGGACACTGGACGCACACAGGGGTTTTATTAAAGAGGATACTTTAACAACGAGTTTAACTGAAGGGTCTGCATGGGTAGAGAGGAAGGTCGTGTTTTATTAACATGCTGGAATTCCATGAGGAAGCTACAAAAGTATATGAGCAGAGTGGAGAGCATGGTGTTATTTATCTGGACTTTCAGAAAGTCTTATGATGAGGAGCCACCAAACTAAAAGAAGTGGCAGTTCATGGTGTGGTGTGTGGATGGGTGCTGAATTGGCTCAGACACAGGAAAGCAGAGGATGATGAGGGTGTGAGGAACCTTCTCAGAACTGGCTGACGTTAAGAGCTCTGTCTCTCAGGGGTTAGTACTGGAGCCAGTGCTATTTTTAATATGTATTGTGAACTGCAGAGGGCGCCACTGAACCCCAAACCCCAGACACAACTGACATGAACACAGTCACAGGTTCAGTTCTAATGGATTTTTTTGCTTCCAAATACCTTATATCACACAGCATGTACATGGACGGTGAATTCTTCCCGTTTTCTTCTCTCTCCCTACTGCTCTTCTGCTCACAAGTGTTGTCCTCTGCCACCCAACTCTGACTCGTTGAGGCAAAGTAGAGCAGATCTCTTTAAACCGAATCCCAAGAGAACATCCAAAATCTGATAGGACTTCTGGGTCAGGTGGAAGTTCCTGTAATGTTCCTATGATGCACACAACAGGGCTGTCCCACAGGACTACAATTCCCAGCCTGGCCATGTGAGAGTAGCAAACCATGGATGCTGCCCACTAGTGATTCAGGTGAATATAGACCCTGAACCCTGATTAACATCCAGCGCTGCCGTGAGTGGCAGCCTTTTCAGCAGCTCCGTGTATGACTGTATATGTATGTGTACTTTTCTACTTTTATTTTTCTATTTTTATTTATTGATCACTCCTATTACTTTATTTTATGTGGATTCGTTCCCTGGACACACTTACTTTTACAACATGGGCATGGATTTTTACACGCCGAGACTCGCCTATTCAAGTACTCAAATTCGAGCGCTGAGAACAAATGCAAGTGCCGGTGTGGTTCCCTATTTACCTGATGAGGTAAGAAGGTGGTATCGTGGCAGCAGAGCCAGCGCTAAGCTAAAAATGAAGCGGCTTGCGAGAAAGTGGCGATTCAAGCCTTCGGTGCCTTCTGTGATTCTGGGGAATGTAAACTCAATCTCAAATAAGATCGACGAACTGGCTGCGCTGGTGAAAAATGTCAGGACCTACAGAGAATGCAGTTAGTTGTGTTTTTGTGAAACGTGGCTAAATAACACCATCCCAGATGCTAATGTGGAGCTACCCGGGTTTAGCACAGTTAGAGCGGACAGAGACGCAAGTACCTGTGGGAAGCACAAAGGAGGAGGACTCGCTCTCTATGTTAATACACGGTGGTGTCACTCTGGACATGTTAACATCAAAATCTCCACTTGCTGCTGGGATATCGAACTGTTGGCCGTAAGTTTACGTCCCTACTACTTGCCCAGAGAGTTTGGACATGTCATTGTTGTCATCGTGTACATACCTCCTCGGGCGGACGAGGAGTCAGCGAGTGACATCATCCATTCTGCTGTTGCTAAGTTACAAACGCAGCACCCTGAGGCGCTTGTGCTAATCGCTGGAGACTTTAACCATGTGACGCTGGACAAAACATTACCTGCATTCTCCCAGTATGTGGACTGTAACACCCGGGGAAATAAGATTATTGATTTACTGTATGCAAACGTTAAAGACGCATACAGCGCCACCCCGCTGCCTGCGCTTGGGAAAGCAGATCATAACCTGGTTCTGCTTCAGCCTCACTATAAACCAAAAGTGAGAGTCCTACCTGTAACCACACGATCATTCAGGAAGTGGACCCTGGAGGCTGAGAATACTCTGAGAGAATGTTTTGGAACTACAGACTGGGATATCCTGCAGGGATCTCATAGTGAGAACATTGAGGAAGTTGTTGACTGCACTACTGACTACATCAACTTCTGTATGGACATTGTAGTTCCAGTAAGAACTGTACGCTGCTATGCTAACAACAAACCATGGATTACAAGTGACATCAAGGGCCTTTTGAACCAGAAGAAAAGGGCTTTTAAAGACGGTGATCAGCATTAGCTCAAGCGCGTGCAGAAGGAACTCCGAGTCCAGCTCAGGGCGGCGAAGGAGCAGTACAGGAGAAAGCTGGAGCAGAAGTTGCAGAATAACAGCATGAAGGAAGTGTGGGATGGGATGAAGATCATCACTGGCTGCAGCTCGAAGCGGGGTACCACCATCGAGAGAGACGTAAAGAGAGCAAACCAAATGAACAACTTCTTTAACAGGTTTGACCACCCTAACCCACTCTCACACTCACCTCGGAGTATTGCACCCTCCACACATCCTTCTGCTGATACCAGCATAGGAAAGACAACAGCGCAAGTGAGCAGAGAGCTGAGGAGACTTCGTGCCAGCAAAGCAGCGGGTCCAGATGGAGTATCGCCACGACTGCTGAAGGTCTGTGCATCGGAGCTGGGGGGTCCTCTACAGCGCATCTTCAACCTGAGCCTGGAACAGGGGAGAGTCCCGAGGCTTTGGAAAACATCTTGTATCACCCCAGTCCCAATTGTATCACGTCCTAGTGAGCTGAATGACTTTCGGCCTGTTGCTCTGACATCACATGTGATGAAGACCATGGAGAGGCTACTGTTTCACCACCTTAGGCCACAGGTTCAACACGCCCTTGACCCTCTGCAGTTTGCATATGAGGAGAAGGTGGGAGCAGAGGATGCCATCATCTATATGCTACACCGATCCCTCTCCCACTTGGACAGAGGCAGTGGTGCTGTAAGAATTATGTTTCTAGACTTCTCTAGCGCCTTCAACACAATCCAACCTCTGCTCCTTAGGGACAAGCTGACAGAGATGGGATTAGATTCATACCTAGTGGCATGGATCGTTGACTATCTTAAAGACAGACCTCAGTATGTACGTCTTGGGAACTGCACGTCTGACATTGTGGTCAGCAACACAGGAGCGCCACAGGGGACTGTACTTTCTCCGGTCCTGTTCAGCCTATATACATCGGACTTCCAATACAACTCGGAGTCCTGCCATGTGCAAAAGTTCGCTGATGACACTGCTATCGTGGGCTGCATCAGGAATGGGCAGGAGGAGGAGTATAGGGACCTAATCAATGACTTTGTTAAATGGTGCGACTCAAACCACCTACAACTGAACACCAGCAAAACCAAAGAGCTGGTGGTGGATTTTAGGAGACTCAGACCCCTCATAGACCCCATGATCATCAAAGGTGACTGTGTGCAGATGGTGCAGACCTATATATATCTGGGAGTGCAGCTGGATGATAAATTAGACTGGACTGCCAATACTGATGCGCTGTGCAAGAAAGGACAAAGCCGGTTATACTACCTTAGAAGGCTGGCGTCCTTCAACATCTGCAATAAGATGCTGCAGATGTTCTATCAGACAGTTGTGGCGAGCGCCCTCTTCTACGCAGTGGTGTGCTGGGGAGGCAACATTAAGAGGAAAGACACCTCACGTCTGGACAAACTGGTGAGGAAGGCAAGCTCTATTGTTGGCAGTTTAACATCTGGCGCTCAGCAGGCTCCTATCAATTATGGAGAATCCACTGCATCCACTTAATAGTATCATCTCCAGACAGAAGAGCAGCTTCAGCAACAGACTGCTGTCACTGTCCTGCTCCACTGACAGATTGAGGAGATCGTTTCTCCCCCAAACTATGCGACTCTTTAATTCCACCCGGGGGGGTAAACGTTAACATTTAACATTATACATAGTTATTGTCTGTCTGTATACCTGCATTGTTATCACTCTTTAATTTAATATTGTTCTTTACCAGTATGCTGCTGCTGGAGTATGTGAATTTCCCCTTGGGATTAATAAAGTATCTATCTATCTATCTATCTATCTATCTATCTATCTATCTATCTATCTATCTATCTATCTATCTATCTATCTATCTATCTATCTATCTATCTATCTATCTATCTATCTATCTATCTCTATCATCTCTTCAAGGAGGTTCTGCTGAAGCTTTATAACAAACTTGTGAGGCCTCATCTGGAGTACTGGGTGCAGTTTTGGCCTCCAGGCTACAAAAAGGACATAACAGCACAAGAAAAAGTCCAGAGAAGAGCAGTTAGACTGATTAAAGGACTGCAGGTGATGAGTTATCAGGAAAGATTAAAAGAGCTGAGCCTTTACAGTTTAAGCTAAAGAAGATTAAGACGAGACCTGACTAAAGTGTTTAAAATTATGAAGGGAATTAGTCCAGTGGATCGAGACTGAGACTTTAAAATGAATTCAGCAAGAACACGGGGACACAGTTGGAAACTTGTTAAGGGGAAATTTCATACAAACATGAGGAAGTTTTTCTTCACACAGAGAACCACAGACACTTGGAATAAGCGACCAAGTAGTGTGGTGGGCAGTAGGGCTTTAGGGACCTTTAAGAATCAAGGAATTAAGTGAATAGAACTGGTGAGCTTTGTTGGGCTAAATGCCGTGTTCTCACATCGACTGTTCTAATGTTCTAAGGGTCTAATTCAATATTTTGAAGTTAAAAGATAATTAATTATCCTTACACATTATAAATTACAAAATCCTAAATCTGTTATAAAAAAACACATCTATTTCTATGAAATATTCCTAAATTCAAATTACTTCAAAAATAATTTAAAAGATTCAACTCACTTGAAAGTTAATGTTAACCTCAGGGACACACCAGTTTTACTAAGCATATTTCTAAAATAATCTTTAGTATTTTTCAAAAGTTAAACATTATAAATGGGCAAAATCCCTCACACATTTTTTCATTATTTCTTAAATTCAAAATGATAAGAAAATATCTTATAAAAGAAGTTTAATTAAGTAGGAATTTTTAATAGTTCTTAATTTTATGACTAGGGTTACCATCACCATACTAATCCCATATGCTTGGTGACTTTAAGTTTAGGATTTTGCTGGGAAAGATCATCTTAAAGAAAATGTGGTCTCAATTTTAAATATAATGGGTTATGATTTTAACATTAGGGTTTTTAATGTTTTTTAAGCTCCAAATATTGTGACTTTAACTTCAGGTTTTGGTAGGGTAAGAACCTATGAATGTAATTATTTTTACTAAAAAAACTACCACATTCTTATTAACGTTAACATTCAATTAAATTTAACAGGAGGGACTGTAAGGGTTGCCTGCCCTGGATTGGTTCCTACTTTGTGCCCTGTGTTGGCTGGGATTTGCTCCAGCAGACCCCCGTGACCCTGTGTTCGGATTCAGCGGATTGGAAAATGGATGGATGGATGGATGGACTGTAAGGGATCCTACACAGTTGGACCCTTGAGCGCGGCCCTTAGCCTGAAAATTGCTCCAGGGCCGCTGTACAATAATTGACCCTACACCCCGACTCCCCAAAGACATTTCAATGTTTCCCTTTAAACCCCTCTAGTGTCACTTTAGCAGTGTGTTGAGGGTCATTCCTTCTCCTGCTAAAAGGCGAACCTTCATCCCAGTGTCAAAACTCTGGCAGTCTCAAGCAAGTTTTTGTCAAGAATTGCCCCATATTTAGTGCCATCCATTTTCCTTAAATCCTGACCAGTTTTCCTGCCCCAACAGCCTGACAATGCCACCATCATGCTTCACAGTAGGAATGGTGTCACGGGACATATTGGGATTGCTCCACATATGACGTTTCCCATGATGACCAGAAAGTTTACACCAGAGAACCTTCTTTCATGTGTTTGGGGTGCCCACTATACACTATTGGAGAAACTCCAAACATAATTTTCTTCTTCTTCTTCTTCTTCTTCTTCTTCTTCTTCTTCTTCTTCTTCTTCTTCTTCTTCTTCTTCTTCTTCCAGCTTTTGTCTCTTCCATAAAACCCCACTCTGGGGAGTGTATGCCTTTAAGGGGTCTTATGAACAGATACTACCATCTCCGCTGTGGATGTCTGCAGCTCCTCCATTGTTCTCCTTGGTGTCTTTGCTGTTTCTCTGATTAATGGCTTCCTTGGTGGACAGCCTTCTATTGTCAGGGTTGTAGTGGTGCCATATTCTTTCCATTTTAATCTAAGGGATTTAATGACACTCTATGGGATATACAAAGCTGGGGATATTTGCTTATAACCCCACCCTGATCTCTACTTCTCCGCGACTTTCTGTCTGGCCTGTTTGGAGTGCTCCTTGGTCTTTGCTTAGTGGTGTTGTAGAGTCAGGAGGCCTTTTAGGAACAGACATCATGTGAGAGGTATAAGAGTTGAATTGGAATCCTGGTCCAATGTGCACCTTGCATGTGTCTGAGTCTCATATTCTTCTGAGCTTACACTTAAAAGCTGATGCTGTAATTTTATTATTTATTATTCATTATTCATAAATGCATTTTTTGTTATTTCATATAACCCTTTAAGAGAAAGTGGTGGTGGGTGGAATCAGGAAAGGACCCCCAAAATACATTTAGAAATGTAAAAACCTAAAAACAACCCTAAAATAACATCTGCATAGAGTATTTTTCAGTTTGTTTTACAGTGCTAAATAAATGTTGATATTAAAATGCGGGGCAGAGTGGTGGCTCTGAGGCTAGGGATTTGCACTGGCAATCGGAAGGTTTCTGGTTCAAATCCTGTAAATGCCAAAAGTGGCTCTACTTCGTCAGGCCCTTAACCTGCAATTGCTCCATCCTGGATATGACGTTAATCTGCATCTGGCCCTACATGTCAGCCCTCCAACCTGCAGGAAAAACCTGGGGGTTGGTGGCAGAACTGGCACTCCAGCCAACATAAAAAACCTCACAGTGGTTCCATTCTACAGTGAGGAACATAAGTATTTGAACACCCTGCGATTTTGCAAGTTCTCCCACTTAGAAATCATGGAGGGGTCTGAACTTCACATTGTAGGTGCATTCCCACTGTGAGAGACAGAATGTAAAAAAAAAATCAGGAAATCCCATTGTGTGATTTGTACAGAATTTATTTGTATTGCACTGCTGCACATAAGTATGTGAACACCTGAGAAAATCAGTGTTAATATTTGGTACAGAAGCCTTTGTTTGCAATTACAGAGGTCAAACGTTTCCCGTAGTTCTTGACCAGGTTTGCACACACTGCAACAGGGATTTTGGCCCACTCCTCCACACACAGATCTCTTCTAGATCTGTCAGGTTCCAGGGCTGGTGCTGAGCAACATGGAGTTTCAGCTCCCTCCAAAGATTTTCGATTGGATTTAGGTCTGGAGACTGGCTAGGCCACTCCAGAACCTTGATATGCTTCTTACGGAGCCACTCCTTGGTTATCCTGGCTGTGTGCTTCAGGTCATTGTCATGTTGGAAGACCCAACCATGACCCATCTTCAGAGCTCTGACTGAGGGAAGGAGGTTGTTGCTCAAAATCTCACAATACATGGCCCCATTCATCCTCTCCTTATTACAGTGCAGTCGTCCTGTCCCCTTTCCAGAAAAGCACCCCCAAAGCATGATGTTTCCACCCACATGCTTCACAGTAGGGATGGTGTTCTTGGGATGCAACTCCTCCTTCTTTTTCCTCCAAACACAGCTGGATCATCCAGATGGTCATTGGCAAACTTCAGACGGGCCTGGACATGTGATGATTTGAGCAGGGGAACCTTCCATGCAATGTGTGATTTGAAACCATGACGGCATAGTGTTCTACCGACAGTGACCTTTGAAACTGTGGTCCCAGCTCTCTTCATGTCATTGACCAGCTCCTCCCGTGTAGTTCTGGGCTGATTCCTCACCTTTCTTATCATCTGTGATACCCCACGAGGTGAGATCTTGCATGGAGCCCCAGTCCGAGGGAGACTGACAGTCGTCTTTAGCCTCTTCCATTTTCTGACAATTGCTCCAACAGTTGATCTATTTTCACCAAGCTGCTTGGCAATTGCCCCATAGCCCTTTCCAGCCTTGTGGAGGTCCACAATTTTGTCTCTTGTGTGTTTTGACAGCTCTGTGGTCTTGCCCATGGTAGTAGTTGGAGTCTGACTGACTGTGGGGTGGACAGGTGTCTTTAAAGAGCTCAGACAGGTGCTACTAATTAAGATTACTAAGTGGAGTAGAGGTGGACTTCTTAAAGGCAGAGTAACAGGTCTTTGAGAGCCAGAATTCTTGCTGATTGCCAGGAGTTCAAATACTTATGTGCAGCAGTGCAATACAAATAAATTCTGTACAAATCATACAATAGGATTTCCTGAATTTTTTTTTACATTCTGTCTATCACAGTGGGAATGCACCTACAATATGAATTTCAGACCCCTCCATGATTTCTAAGTGGGAGAACTTGCACTGTATCTATCTATCTAACTAGTGTGGTGCTGAGGTGTCACCTGTTGCATGGCTGCACTCGGGTCCTAATCAAGGATCCTAAGTTGGTTTGTCATGTGGTGGGTGCGGCAATGCACTGTATCAGCACACACTCCTAACCTCTAACTTAAGAGAAAATGTTATATTTTATGGTGTAATCATTGTCCTGTTGTTATGCGCTGTTTCCTGTTGATGGCAAACTTAGGAAACATATGGTTCAGAACATCCTGGTGTACTTTTAACCCTCCTGAAAAGCTGCATGCTCTTAAGGACTATAAATCAAGCTAGTTGTTGGGGTTGATTGTAGTTATTTAACGTATCAATGTTAAGCAACTGGGTGTAACCAATCACTTTAAAAGTTTTCTGATTATGCAATGAAGTCCGTTTTTCAGTAGTGACCTAATCAATGGATTGTATAATTACAGCGCAAGGGACGCTCTTTTCTTTGCAAACACTAACTAATATGACAAGTTGTTGCATCTTGCAAGATTTAGATAAAGAATCATGATTGACGCTTTCTCCTGCCTGCGTTTTATTGCTTAAATTGGGGTGTCCAATTTAAGCGAGGGGTGCCTGTTTAAAATCATTTTCTTCCACACAGGTCATGTGACACTTTGATTGCACACAATCAACTAATGATGTGACTTCTGAAGTTAATTGGTTGGACCAGATCTTGTTGTGGGCTTTCATAGTAAAGAGGTTGAATACATACTGTACAATATGCACTCACAACTTCTTCTTTGGTAAGAGATGCGATCAAGAACTTGATGGCACCTCTGGCTTAACTCTACATAACCTGTGTGGAGATGCCAGAAAATTCAAGAAGAAAAACCATCACTGCAACTCCACCAATCTGGGCTTTATGAAGAGTGAACAGGCAGAAGCCTCTCCTTAGTAAAAGACACACGGAAGCCCACTTCAAGTTTGCATCAAGGCAAGGACAGGACTACTCAGACTGTGACAAAAAACACGCTGGTGAAACCAACATTAACATCATGTCTGGAGGAAACCAGGCACTGCTCATCATCACCAGAATACTTTCACAAGGCACTTGTTTGTGAGTCAACATGACTTCCAGATGTGTCCACAAACATACCGTGTTATTACTGCGTTCAATAATTTATCTACCATCCATCCATCCATTTTCCAACCCGCTGAATCCGAACACAGGGTCACGGGGGTCTGCTGGAGCCAATCCCAGCCAACACAGGGCACAAGGCAGGAACCAATCCCGGGCAGGGTGCCAACCCACCGCAGGACTCACACACACACACCCACACACCAAGCACACACTAGGGCCAATTTAGAATCGCCAATCCACCTAACCTGCATGTCTTTGGACTGCGGGAGGAAACCGGAGCGCCCGGAGGAAACCCACGCAGACACGGGGAGAACATGCAAACTCCACACAAGGAGAACCCGGGAAGCGAACCCAGGTCTCCTAACTGCGAGGCAGCAGCGCTACCACTGCACCACCGTGCCGCCCAATTTATCTACCTCAATAGGAAAATAAATTTGTTTGATTTTCCAATATAGTCCCCTGATAGCTCCATACACTTCACCTGCTTTTCCTGCAATGACTTTAACCCCTGTGAAATGATCGACACCCTCAAAAAAGGATTGGGGCAGCCACCCATGTATTGTTCCTGGCTGCAATGGGTTTGGAAAAGTAAACAGAAGTGTCTTTGATGGAGTCCAAAAGTGAATTGAGTTGAGGTTGTACAAAATGTCCCTGATGTCCAAGCGATGTTGCAGAGGCATGTCAGCCAAGACAGTCCTACAACATCCAGAGCCTTGAGGAACTCCGGGCGTATCTCATCCACCCCCGGGGCCCTGCCACCAAGGAGTTTTTTGACCACCTCGGTGACCTCAGTCCCAGAGATGGGGGAGCCCACCTCTGAGTCCCCAGGCTCTGCTTCCTCATTGGAAGGCATGTTAATGGGATTGAGGAGATCTTCGAAGTACTCCCCCCACCGACCCAAAACATCCCGAGTCGAGGTCAGCAGCGCACCATCCCCACCATATACAGTGTTGACACTGCACTGCTTCCCCCTACTGAGACGCCGGATGGTGGACCAGAATCTCCTCGAAGCCGTCCGAAAGTCGTTCTCCATGGCCTCCCCAAACTCCTCTCACGCCCGAGTTTTTGCCTCAGCAACCACCAAAGCCGCATTCCGCTTGGCCTGCCGGTACCTATCAGCTGCCTCCGGGGTCCCACAGGACAAAAGGGTCCTGTAGGACTCCTTCTTCAGCTTGACGGCATCCTTCACCGCCGGTGTCCACCAACGGGTTCGGGGATTGCCGCCACGACAGGCACCGACCACCTTACGGCCACAGCTCCGGTCAGCTGCCTCAACAATAGAGGCACGGAACATGGCCCATTCGGACTCAATGTCCCCCACCTCCCTCGGGATGTGGTCGAAGCTCTGCCGGAGGTGGGAGTTGAAGCTACTTCTGACAGGGGGCTCTGCCAGACGTTCCCAGCAGACCCTCACAACATGTTTGGGCCTACCACGCCTGACTGGCATCCTCCTCCACCATCGAAGCCAACTCACAACCAGGTGGTGATCAGTTGACAGCTCCGCCCCTATCTTCACCTGAGTGTCCAAGACATGTGGCCGCAAGTGCAACGATACGACCACAAAGTCGATCATCGAACTGAGGCCTAGGGTGTCCTGGTGCCAAGTGCACATATGAACACCCCTATGCTTGAACATGGTGTTCGTTATTGACAATCAGTGACGAGCACAGAAATCCAATAACAGAACACCGCTCGAGTTCAGATCAGGGGGGCCATTCCTCCCAATCACGCCCTTCCAGGTCTCACTGTCATTGCCCACGTGAGCATTGAAGTCTCCCAGCAGTACGAGGGAGTCCCCAGAAGGTATGCCCTCTAGCACCCCCTCCAGGGACTCCAAAAAGGGTGGGTACTCCGAACTGCTGTTCGGTGCAAATGCACAAACAACAGTTAGGACCCGTCCCCCCACCCGAAGGCGAAGGGAGGCTACCCTCTCGTCCACTGGGGTAAACCCCAATGTACAGGCTCCAAGTCGGGGGGCAATAAGTATACCCACACCCGCTCGGCACCTCTCACTGGGGGCAACTCCAGAGTGGTACAGAGTCCAGCCCCTCTCAAGGAGATTGGTTCCAGAGTCCAAGCTGTGCGTCGAAGTGAGTCCGACTATATCTAGCCGGAACCTCTCAGCTTCGCGCACAAGCTCAGGCTCCTTCCCCTTCAGAGAGGTGACATTCCACGTCCCAAGAGCCAGCTTCTGTAGCCGAGGCCAAGGTCCCTGCCTTTGGCCACCACCCAACTCACACTGCACCCGACCTCCTTGGCCCCTCCCATAGGTGGTGAGCCCATGGGAAGGGGGACCCACATTGCCTCTTCGGGCTGTGCCCAGCCGAGCCCCATGGGTGCAGGCCCGGCCACCAGGCGCTCGCCATCGAGCCCCACCTCCAGGCCTGGCTCCAGAGTGGGGCCCCGGTGACCCGCATCCGGGCAAGGGAAAACGCCGTCCAAAATTGTTTTTCTTCATAGGAGGTTTGTTTAACCGCTCTTTGTCTCATCCCTCACCTAGGACCAGTTTGCCTTGGGTGGCCCTACCAGGGGCATAAAGCCCCGGACAACAGAGCTCCTAGGATCATTGGGACACGCAAACCCCTCCACCACGATAAGGTGATGGTTATAGTCCCCCTCTTTAAGAAGGGATCGGAGGGTGTGTTCCAACTACAGAGGGATCACACTTCTCAGCCTCCCTGGAAAAGTCTATTCAGGGGTCCTGGAGAGGAGGGTCCGTCGGATAGTCGAGCCTCGGATTCAGGAGGAACAGTGTGGTTTTCGTCCTGGTCGCGGAACAGTGGACCAGGTCTATACCCTTAGCAGGGTCCTGGAGGGTGCATGAGAGTTTGCCCAACCAGTCTACATGTGTTTTGTGGACTTGGAAAAGGCATTCGACCGTGTCCCTCGGGAATCCTGTGGGGGGTACTCTGAGAGTATGGGGTACCGGCCCCCCTGATAAGGGCTGTTCGGTCCCTGTACGATCGGTGCCAGAGCTTGGTCCGCATTGCCGGCAGTAAGTCGAACCCGTTTCCAGTGAGAGTTGGACTCCGCCAGGGCTGCCCTTTGTCACCGATTCTGTTCATAACTTTTATGGACAGAATTTCTAGGCGCAGCCAGGGCGTTGAGGGGGTCCGGTTTGGTGGGCTCAGGATTGGGTCACTGCTTTTTGCAGATGATGTTGTCCTGTTTGCTTCATCAGGCCGTGATCTTCAGCTCTCTCTGGATTGGTTCGCAGCCGAGTGTGAAGCGGCTGGGATGAGAATCAGCACCTCCAACCGGGAGGAGGCCCCGGGGAAGACCCAGGACACGCTGGAGGGACTATGTCTCTCGACTGGCCTGGGAACGCCTTGGGATTCTCCCGGAAGAGCTAGAAGAAGTGGCCGGGGAGAGGGAAGTCTGGGCATCTCGGCTCAAGGTGCTGCCCCCACGACCCGACCTCGGATAAGCGGGAGACAATGGATGGATGGATGGATTGTTCAAAATGGCGGCTTTACAGTATATGCCAAGACTGGAAGTGACCTGTGGGAACCGGAAGTGACCTTCTTCCAACGTCATGACTGGAAGTGACATCGTCCTGGGTGCCGGAACCGTAAGTGATGGCTTCAGGGATGAGTCAGACAGGTTTTTCCCGCGTCTGGTCTGCAGAGACAACAGAAGAAGGTTTAGCGCGCCCCGCCACCCCCTGGCCTGGCATGGGATTGACCTTCACTTGGTCCATACAATGTCCTCCCACTTGCACGTGCGTGACACCCCTTTTAAAAAAATTCTGTTTGATCTTCAAACTGGAATGTCACAGCTGCCTCGACATTTTCATCACTTGAAGAACTCTGTCCATGGAGGAGATTTCTTCAAAACTCAAAACAGGAAATAATCTGAGGGCCCCAGGTCAGGACTGCAGGGTGGATGGTGCAGCTGCTAGAACCCACCTTCTCAGATGGCAGCCTGTGATTGACGTGACATGTGGACTGGTGCGTTGTCGTGAAGACACAGCACACCTGCTGTGAGTTTTCCTCGTCTTTCCACCTTGATTGACTCCCGCAAAGCGATTGTTGTGTTGGCGTAACTCTCCATAACTGGTTATGGTTGTCTTGTGTAGAATGAACTCCAGAAGCAAAAGTCCTTCAATATGCCAGAAGACAGTTGCCATGACGTTGCCTGTCTTGAAATTTTTTGGGGTAGGGAGTGACTTGTGCTTCTACTGCATTGACTCCATTTTGGACTCAGGATCTCTGTGATAGGCTCAAGTCTCATCTCCAATCACCAAACGATGAAAAATATTCACTTGGTCTTCACGGAGCATCTCCAAGATCTCCTGACAGCACTGGAGCCTCGTGGCCCTCTGACATGGTGTCGGCATTCTTGGAACCCATCTTGCACTGATCTTTGATATGTCCAGCTTTTCATGAATTATTTTCCAAACTGTACCTGCCGAGTTGCCCATTTCTTCAGCTATCCAGGAAACCTTAATTCATCTCTCTGATAAAATTAAATCCTTGACTTTTCTTGCACATTTCTATGGAAGCTTCTAGAGTGAGGGTCCTCTTCAATGGACTCTCCACCTCACTTAAACTGCTTTCTCCAAAATTTGACTTTGTAGGATGATGGGGCAGACTCACCATAAACTGCAGTCATGCGTTCATGGATCTCCTTTGGCTTTTTCCCTTGTTTTGTGAGAAATTTTACTATTGAACGTTTCTCCAAATCTATCATTTTCTTACTTGATTCTCAAGAGGACTCTCCTGATCTCCTGTCTCTTGGAATGTTAGACTTGCAATGAGCCACAACTGTGGCAGGAGTAACCTGGAGACCTGACACATCCTGCACAGACTCGTTTCAACATGCTTGCTACTTTCTTTCAAATTCAGATAAATTATAGAACACCCCTCGTATTTACCCCCATTTTTTGAGACCCACTGCGTGCCCAACCTACCTAGAAAGGGGTCTCTCTTTGAATTGCCTTTCCCAAGTTTCTTCCATTTTTTATTTCTCTACAAGCGTCTTTTTTTGGGAGCTTTTTCTCGGCTTCTTAGATTCAAGGCAGGGGGGCTAGCAAAAGACAGGGCCTGTTAAAGTATAATTGTGGCATTCCTTGTGTGATTTTGGGCTACACAAAAATAAATTGTATTGTATTTTAAAGCCAGTGTTGCTCAGCCATTTTGATGTTGTGACCATTTTTTCACATGTAAGTGTCTTCACAACCAAGGGATCCCACCCTTGGTAAACTGAGCACAATCGCAAGCTGCAGGGGAGAGAATGAACGCAATCATTGGAGTGGAGACCCACTACCATTATAAATAACTAGTCATTTAGCCCGTTACAATAATGGGTGCTAGACCAGTAGTGCATAAACGTTAGTAGGAACAGTCTATATTAAATGGCAAGGGACTTTGACCTCATTCTTTTTGTTAGTCGTATTTTTCTTTCTTTCAGCCTTTCTTTTGTTGATGTTTACTTGCTGAGCTGACCGTTCTTCGTGGGTTGCCGCCGTGTATTGTGTGTCTTTAATTTTCTGTGACAGTAATACTGTCTTGTATGGCTCTATTCAATAAGGGCGCGCACAAAAGGGCGACCTCAATTGAGCGCGGCGAATAAAGGCGTTTCGTAGATAATTTACTTCAAATGGCTCTGGAATATGTGAAGAGCAACAAAGGTGCAGATCTTTATTTGCTGCGCCCAATTGAGGTCGCCCTTTTGAGGCTCGCCTTTTTGTGCGCGCCCTTATTGAAGGATACCGTCTTGTATGTCCGCTGGCTTGTACGTCCGTAATATACCTTTAATTTTCTCTGGCGGTAATACAGGCGTGCGCGTCGGTAATATGCCTTTAATCTCCTCTGACAGTATACTGGCTTGTACGTGGCTGTAATATGCGTCACTGTATTGTGTACCATTAATTTCCTCTCGCAGTAATACTGGTTTGTATTTCCGTAAAACGCCTCTAACTTTCTCTGACAGTAATATCGCGCATCGCACTGTGCCCCGCGCATGCGCACTTCATCAGAAGACACCCACACACGGACACCTGGACGCACATAGGGATTTTATATATATAGATAGCAAGGGGCAGCCCATGAACCAGAGTTTAAGAAAAACTGTAAAATTTAAAGAGTTGCTGGCTGAAAATTTTCAAAAGTTTCATACTTATTTGTGAAGTAATGAAAGTAATATAATATATAGTGTAATACACTACTTAATCCAAAGTCATATTTTTAAATACTTTTTGTTTAATATATTACTATTACAGTGATCTCTCGCTATATCACGCTTCAACTTTTGCGGCTTCACTCTATCGCGATTTTTTTCTCATACACTCTTACGTCACTACGCATGCGCTTTCTGAGAACTTTTATCTAAGCTCCACGATGGCTCCTAAACGTGCTGCTTTTTCTAAGCCTTCTGACAATGAAACTAAGCGCCGGAGGAAGATGCTTACCACCCAGGAGAAGGTGAAACTCTTGGATATGATCAAAGATGGCAATACCCTACAAAAGCCTCCTCACGCATATGAAAAGACAGCGCCAGCAACTGCCTATCAAGATGTTCTTCAGCCGCGCACCCAGACACCCACTGCCTAACTGCCTTACTTTAACCTTTCTTATTTCTATTTGTCTGTTTTATTTCATTCTGTCTGTTACCTGTTATTATTAGATGCAACTGAGAAGGCAAATTTCATGTTTTCCTGTGGAAACATGACTAAATAAAGAAACCTAAACCTAAACCTAAACCTACTCCTAGTACTCCTTCAGTGGAAGAAGACAACGACGCTCCTGCTGAAGATACCGCACCACCTGAAGACTCTCCTACTGAGCTCATGCCTTCATAGGTTAGTGGTGTGTGTAAGAACTGTGTGTGTGTGTGTGTAATTAGATGTACAGTACAATAATATTTGTAATGTTTAATATGTCTTTTCTCTTATTTTGTCTAATATATTGGGTAATACGAGTGTAATGGTGACTAAAGGGTGTTATTTCATGTCTAGAGGGCTCTAATAATGTTACAAAACGTATTTAGAAGGTCGTAAACAGGTTTTCTATACTCTAACTGCGAAAATATTTGATTTATAAATAAAGAATCCTACTTCGCGAAAATTCATTTATCGCGGTAGAGTCTGGAACGGATTAACCGTGATAAACGAGGGTTCACTGTAGATAGATATTAATCCCCAAGGGGAAATTCACGTACTCCAGCAGCATCATACTGATAAAAAATAAAATTAAATTAAAGAGTGATTATAACAATGCAGGTATAACAGACAATAACTTTGTATAATGTTAACGTTTACCCCCCCCCAGGTGGAATTGAAGAGTCACATAGTGTGGAGGAGCGATCTCCTCAGTCTGTCAGTGAGCAGGACGGTGACAGCAGTCTGTCGCTGAAGCTGCTCCTCTGTCTGGAGATGATCCTGTTCAGTGGATTCTCCATGATTGACAGGAGTCTGCTCAGCGCCCGTCGCTCTGCCACAGATGTCAGACTGTTCAGCTCCGTGCCTACAATAGAGCCTGCCTTCCTCACCAGTTTGTCCAGGCGTGAGGCGTCCCTCTTCTTAATGCTGCCTCCCCAACACACCACCACATAGAAGAGGGCGCTCGCCACAACCGTCTGACAGAACATCTGCAGCCTCTTATTGCAGATGTTGAAGGACGCCACCCTTGTAAGAAAGTATAGTCAGTTCTGTCCTTTCTTGCACAGATCATCAGTATTGGCAGTCCAGTCCAATTTATCATCCAGCTGTACTCCTAGGTATTTATAGGTCTGTACCCTCTGCACACAGTCACCTCTGATGATCACAGGGTCCATGAGGGGCCTGGGCCTCCTAAAATCCACCACCAGCTCTTTGGTTTTGCTGGTGTTCAGGTGTAGGTGGTTTGAGTCGCACCATTTAACAAAGTCCTTGATTAGGTTCCTATACTCCTCCTCCTGCCCACTCCTGATGCAGCCCACGATAGCAGTGTCGTCAGCGAACTTTTGCACGTGGCAGGACTCCGAGTTGTATTGGAAGTCTGATGTATATAGGCTGAACAGGACCGGAGAAAGTACAGTCCCCTGTGGTGCTCCTGTGTTGCTGACCACAATGTCAGACCTGCAGTTCCCAAGATGCACATACTGAGGTCCGTCTGTAAGATAGTCCGACATCCATGCCACCAGGTATGAATCTACTCCCATCTCTCTCAGCTTGTCCCTAAGGAGCAGAGGTTGGATGGTGCTGAAGGCGCTAGAGAAGTCCAGAAATATAATTCTTACTGCACCACTGCCTCTGTCCAAGTGGGAGAGGGATCGGTGTAGCATGTGAATGATGGCATTCTCTGCTCCCACATTCTCCTGGTATGCGAACTGCAGAGGGTCGAGGGCGTGGTGGATCTGTGGCCTCGGGTGGTGAAGCAGCAGCTGCTCCATGGTCTTCATCACATGTGACGTCTGCTTACCTGGGCTGCTGTAATTGTGGCTGGGGGGAAACTCTCTCCTATGTTGGCATCAGCAGAAGGATGGGTGGAGGGTGCAGGATTATGGTGGTCAAACCTGTTAAAGAAGTTGTTCATCAGGTTTGCTGAGAGAGACAGTTGAGAGAAATGTAAAACAGCACATGAGTAGAAATGCAGACTACTTACCCTTTGCAGAAGTGTAACCACAATGTCAGCACTTGACTGTGCAGCCTCTTATCGAGACAGTCCTTGAGGTTAATTACTTCCTTACCTCTGCAGCAGTGTTGTTTAGGGAAGCTCTGAGCCGCACAATGAAAAAAAAAATTATGGGATAACCCTTATCTTGCAAGTATGTCTTTTTTTTTTTTGCGGTTCAGAGCTTCCGCACTTGTTGGACTGACTCCTAGCAAAAAATAATTTGATGCACTTCACACAAGCAAAAAAAGGTTTGCTTCCCGGGTCCTCCCTGTGTGGAGTTTGCAGTGGGTTGGAAAATGGATGGATGGATGGATAGTTTGCTCATTTTGGAGACTGCAATTGCTTGATTTTGCACTGATATCATCGCTGATAGCGCTGACACAACAAACCCGATCAAGTGCGGTGGGTTACAGTGCAAATCCTGCTCATCATCAACACTGTTGATAATGTAATCAAATGAGCTATGCAATGAGGACAAATCACACTTGGAGCAAGGGGATGGTGTAAAAGTGTCCATTAAAACAAACCAAAACAAAACAATGTCCAGATGCACAGTGCAATGTTCCAAAAAATCATCCATAAATAAATAATCCTTAAAACAAGGTGAAAAGTGGAGGCTAAAAATCCAATTAAAATAAGGTTAAAATTAACAGGCTGGAAGCTGTCCCTTTTTAAAATCCCAGTGCCTTCTCCTTTTTAACTGGCAGCTCCCCTGCTTCTCCCATACAGGCCTTGCAACAGGGGACTCGCCCTGCCCACAAGAGCATCTGACCTTCAACTGGTCCGGCAGCCTTCCATCGCCTGACTACGTACAGCTCCCTCTGTGGCGCTCACACTGGGGCAGGCTCTCCCTCCCAAACCTCCTCGAACCGTCAGTACGCCGCTGTCAGAACTAAACACTAGCGTGGCGAATTGCTCGCGTACTGAAGAGACTTGAGCAGCAGGTGGAAGTCCCATTTTACTTTATGGTGCCAAGCAGAGTTGCGTTGCATTACAGCAATCTATTAGCCGGTGAAAGCGCTGTGAAGAAGCTGTCTGTTGTTACGGTTCCGTCTTTGTCCAGTCTGATAGTGGTTACACCGGGTGTTACAGACTCAAATCAAATGTATGTTTTAATTGTATTGTAGAAATAATAATATTAATAGCAGCTCACTACTCAAAACACAGAGCGCCCGGTCTCGAAACCAGGACATTCGGGTTATAAGGCAGCAGTTCTTACCTCTGCACCATTCAAGAATACGTGTAAACTCCCTGTTGATTGACATTTGAGGTTGAGTTTTTAATTCATTTTTAATTGTAAATCGAATGCTTTTTTTTCCTTTGGTTATATTCTCAAATAAAAGTTATTTGATATTTGGACTAAAGTCTTCACACATTATACACTTCTCGTCCTTATTACTATAACATGAGAAGATTCTGCTTTAGGTATGTATTCAGCATTTTTTTGCATTTCACACATATCCTGTCATCCTACACTTACCCAGATCTTTGTAGACATGGAACACACATGACATGCATGTATTCCAAATAACAATATACTGTATTATTTACCCTCTACAACTCCAGGAAACTCACACGCAGAGAAGGAGCCTTGGCTTGAGCTGGGAGAATTTAGCTCTGTCAAGGTGGATATGATGGGACAGCAGGCTGCTTGCTGCTTGTGCTGATCGACACAGTTCCAAAACAAAAGACGCTGAAGGGAGAGGTGTGAAGGGATTTAAGTTGGACCGGGTTTACAAGTTTTCTTGTAGACTTCAGGAATTCAAGTGTTAACCTCCGTCCTATTGTTTCTCCTTTTTTCTCTCTCGAACTCTCCAGTGCCAGCCTGTACTTATACAGCAGATTTTCCAAGGAGTAGAAACTTTATTGCTGGCAGACACAAACACAAGTCTCTTTCAGATGCGATCCAGCCTCACAAATAACAGCTGACAAACTTGACGTATCGGCCCCAATCCCAGCTCAAAAGAACACAAAGTCTTCTTCATCAAGGGGGTAGAGTAGCTTGGTAGCAGCGGCTGGAGCAGAGGGAGTCTGGGCGCAGGAAGCCAATGAAGCAATTGAGAATGTTCGCACCTTCACATGCAGTTGCGTCTTGCCCCAATTACCTCATCAACTCCCTGTGGTTGGGCGAATGCACCCACGGAGACTGACACAGCCAAATGGATTATTACTAAAAACTAGCCATTCATTCAGAGCCAGGTACCCGCTATATCACACAGCACCACACTGGAACAGTGTCAGGTTTTTTTTATGTTGGCTGGTGTGCCAATCCTAATTTGGAGGACCTGCTTTAAGGCCTGAATGCAGAATAACATCATACCCAGGATGAAGCAATTGTAGGTTAAGGGCCCAACAGAGTAAAGTCACTTCTGGAGTTTACGAGATCTAATCCAACAACTTTCCAATTGCAGATCCTTTGCCTTCGAACCACCACACTGCTCTATGACAGAGTCTTTGAAAATTAAAAAAAGTAAAGTTTGCACGTCTATTTTTTTGGAGGATAAGGCCACAAGTGCTCAACTTACCCTCTGGAATCTTCTTGCAGGTTTACCCGGACCTAATGGACCGCCCGGTTTCCCTGGACTTCCAGGCCAAACAGGGATTAAGGGAGAAGTTGGATATCCTGGCTTTCCGGGAGTTCCAGGTAGGTAGTGAGGTAACCCAGGAAGTGTCTTGGGTATCCAATGTGGCTCAACTGATTAGACATACGTGAAATGATCTAACCATCTCTAAGTTGACTAACTGGACACCACAAATACAATCAAATACACTAAGTGGCTAGTTTATTAGGCCTTTAGAGCAACAGGAATTCACCTGGGCATGGATTCTACCAGATGCTGCCTGCGTCATTGATAAATGTCTTATGATGTGGAAATGCTTGTGTTGCACAGCAAATTGAATGGTTGCTGGAGTGTGCAATCCACTAAGAGCAGGTAAGACTCGTCGTCATATTTGGTCAGGATACACGCCTTGTGACACGGTCCAGCAGTCATGACGCCAGACTATGGAAGAGTCAACGTCTTCCATTGCTGCTCTACAGTTATGTGGCATTTTCAATGCATGCAATCACTGTGGTGGGCTGGCGCCCTGCCTGGGGTTTGTTTCCTGCCTTGCGCCCTGTGTTGGCTGGGATTGGCTCCAGCAGACCCCGTGACCCTGTAGTTAGGATACAGCGGGTTGGATAATGGATGGATGGATGGATGGATGGATGGATGGATGGATGGATGGATGGATGCAATCAAATAATAAAGCCAAAAATGGAAACCTACCTGTGTGGTGTCTGAGCACAGAACCCCAGAATGCAAATCTTAATTTTCTGATTGGTCTGAAAATTGGGATGGGAACTTTGTTTTTTATTTTTTTAATGTGTGATGCATCCTGGGTGTTTTCAGAAAAAGAGAGAATGCAAAAAACGAAAGTGAGCATCTCTGAGGTTTGAGAGCAATCAAAGTTTGCTTGTTTAAATAAAAAGTCTGCTGTCCGTGACTTGGGCATAAAGCCGTGAGAACCACCACCACCTCGGTGCAGAAAGATAGAACAATTTGCGTGATCCTAACCTGGCATATGATGAAGAAGGACGCACTGGTGGGCTCAGGAATCACAAAGGGACTGGTAGGCCAAGGAAGACCTGCACTGCTGATGACAGAAGAATCCTCACTATGGTCAAGGAAAAGCCCCCAAACACATGTCTGACAGATCAGAAACAGACTTCAGGGGGCCAATGTGTGTGTCAGTGACGAATATCAGCAGAAGACTTCATGAACAGAAACACAGAGGACACACAAATCACACAAACAGGATGACCAGGTTACAGTTTGGGAAGAAGGACTTCAAAGAGCCTGCAGAATTCTGGGAAAAGGTCTTGTGGACAGACGAGACAAAGATGAACCTCAGAGTGATGGTGAGAGCAAAGTGTGGTGATGACAAGGAACTGCCCGAGATCCAAAGCAGACCACCTCATCTGTTAAACATGGCGGTGCTAGGGGTGTTCTGGCTTGGGCATGTATGGCTGGCACAGTTCCTGGCACACTTCTCTCCATGGATGATGGAACTGCTGACAGCACAATGAATTCTGAGGTGTAGAGAAACATCTGATATGCTCAATATCCAGTAAAGACCTCCACACTCATTGATGGCACTTAATCCTTCAAAAAGATAATGAGCCAAACACACTGCTGATGACACACAGGAGTTTATCAAAGCTTAAAAATGGAAACTTCTTGAATGGCCAAGCCAGTCACCTGACATAAATCCAGTTGAGCAGGTCTTCCATATGCTGAAAAGAAAACTTAAGAGGACAAGCAGGAGCTGAAGATGGCTGCATTAGAGGCTTGGCAGAGCACCACCAGAGAAGACCCTGAGCACCTGGTGATGTCTGTGAATCACAGACTTCAACCAGTCATTGCATGCTGGGATATGCGACAAAGTCCTAAATATGACGACTCCTTTAATAGACCTGCTAATGCTGTGCCCAAACATTATGGTAACCTGAAATGGGGGGCATTATGATAAGACCGAAATGTCTGCAAATCCCCTTAAATGAAAGCCTGCAGTGTGCACTTTAATCACGATGTCTGAATTGTTTGATTTGTAATTTTAAACTGAGGAGCAGAGGGGGGAATCAAAGAAAAAAAACGTGTCTTTGTCCCACACATTTTAGAGGGCACTGTATCAGACTCCTTTACTCATCCTTCATTCCTTTGATTATGTTTTCTTGCCCACCCGCCTTTATGTCTTCTGTGTCTCTTTGTTTATTTCAGGACTACCGGCTGACATGAGCCTCCTGGCCAACCTGAAAGAAGAAATTCAGGCGTTGAAGTTCAGTATCTCTAATCTTGAGAAACGTGAGTATCACTTCTGTCCCCTCTCCTCCAGTTCTGCTTATGTGACAGCGATGTCCCTGTGCCATCAACCCACAGCACCCTTTGCTGTTGGAGCCTCTAGTAGTTCATACCTGAGATGAACCAATGGCAATGGGAGAGACAGAGTCACATGCTCAGTGGTCCATCAGTGCAATAAATCAGCAGAACCTTCTTAAAATCAACAGTAACATTCCAGGCGGTTAAAACATCTCAGCAGCAATGAGAGTCACCCATAGGAGGTGTGATGGAACCGGGGGTACCAGCGGGCCCCAAACACGAATACACACAGAGTCCTGGGTTCAAATAAACAGGTGTTTGTTACAAACAATACCTCCAAAAAGTAGAAAGAACAAGTTTTTTCTTTTCACAATCGCCTCTCCTCTCCTCTCCTCTCTCCACTACCCTGCCCTCCTCCAGTCGACTGTTGCCTTCCTTCCTCACAGCTCTGACTCCTGGATATGGGAGTGCGGTCCCTTTAATTAAGGACCTGGAAGTACTTCTGGTGCCAGGGTGGTTACCAGTTGGAAGAACGTCCGGGTCACATGGAAGGCCCATATAATAGGGAGTACATCTCCCTGTAGCGCCATCTTGCGACACCCACAGGCCTCGGCAGGGCTGCTCTGCTGGACTATATTTCTCAGCATTCCCTGCCGGTTCCCGAATGGGCACCGATATGGAGGGCTGCTACCATTTAGTGCTTTGGGGAGATTAACAGGCCTCGGAGACAGTTCTTCCCTGTCCTTCTCTTCTTTTCCCCCATCCAGGGAAGGTACTGAAACCACATCCGGTCATTGTGCCTGTCCATTTCCCCAGGGCCTCTCATCCGGGTAAGGAATCTCCTTCTCTGTCTAGGCTCTCTGTCCATCAGCCTTGGGAAGACCTGTTTGGGTATGGCCCCTTTCCCTTCTTTGGTCGAGATGATTGACTGACCTCCAGAAGCCTCCCGTCCGGGCATTCCTGGTGGGGATGCCTGTCCTACCCATGTGGCACTTAACAGAGGTTAAAAAATTTCAAAGTCAATGCAGTAGGAAGATAACATTCCCACACCTTGCACTGTCACCACACTTCCATCTTCAAGGTCCTCAGTGAAACATCAAGCAAAGACCCCAGCAACTTCTCATCCAGTTCTGTGACCTGTGACCAATAAGGGGTGCCACTGAGTCCCTAACCCCAGACACAAATCCAAGACCACAGTCACAGGCTCCTTCTTTTCAATAACACACTACAATTCCTCTCCTTGCACTACCTCCACTCCTCCCAGGTTGTCCTACTCCTCTCACAACTCCGACTCCTTGGATGAGATCGAGCGGCTTCCTTCATGCCAGACCCAGGAGAACACATGATTACATTTTCAAGTCAGTCAGATCCTCCTTAAAATGTGGGTGTCCTCTCCCCACAATTCCATCAGGACTACAACTCCCATGATGCCCTACTGGTCTACAAATTTGACCTCCACCAGAGGGATGCTGCCACTTTGTGTATAGTAGGGACGTGCGGTCAGGGGAGGCAGGTCACCTGTCATCATGAAAAGTAAAAAAATGAATAATGATAACTTAAAATAAATGTGTCCACTGCTCTGTGCTATACGTTTGTTTTCTGTATGATTCCAATAATTGTGATCATTTTTATAGTCAAAATTGCTGAATTGGCGTATTTCCTCTTCAAATACTGGGGGGAAACGTGAGGTGCGGCAGCAATGAGCCTCACCTCCCCTCGGACTGCGGTCTCCCTCACACTCAGGGCTGATGCCTGCAATTGGCACATGCCTGTCACTGTCTCTCTGTATGTTATGTGGCAGATGGCCGGGACCCATGCCCGGTCAGGACGCCCCTTTGACACTGGATCCGGGGGAGCAGCCATGGGATGCACACTGCGTCCCACCAGAACACTTGGTGGCAGCTCCTCTGGGTTGCACCGGGGCCAGTATTTTGGAACACCGGAGCTCATTCCTCTTGGGCTCAGTGGCCACCACCAGGGGGAATGCAGCCACACCCAGAGGGGCAGCCGGAAGTAGGTCAACGAGCACCTGCAGCACTTCTGGGTGGGCTATAAAAGGAGCCAACAGTCACTACTCAGGGCGCCAGAGTCGGGAGGAGGAGGACAAAGCTAACTTGGAGGAGTAAAGGAGAAAGAAGAGTGTTTTGTGGTGGTGTTTTGCTTTGTGCCTTTGTGTGTTTTGGGATTGTGTTAGGCCTGTGGGACACGGGGAAGACGTGCCCAACAGCTAAAGACAATAAATCATTTAGTTCATTTTTACTTGCCTCCATTGTCAGTCTGTGTCGGGTCAACACCTATAGAGCACCTTTTCCACAGTCGCCAATACAGTAATCCCTCGCTACTTCACGGTTCACTTTTTGCGGATTCACGACTTCGCGGATTTTATATGTAAGCATATCTAAATATATAACGCAGATTTTTCGCTGCTTTGTGGGTTTCTGCAGACAATGGGTCTTTTTACTTGCTTCCTCAGCTGGTTTGCCTAGTTGATTTCATACAAGAGATGCTACCCAATCAGAGCACGCAGTTAAGTTCCTGTGTGTTGCTGATTGGCTCAGCAACGGAGTGTTGCATTAACCAGGAAGTTATCTCACTCATTCTGCATTAACATGCTACTGCTGCAGGGGCCATGTCCAGGCACCAACAGAAGATGCAAATGATTGCAGAAAAGGTAAAAGTTTTGGATATGTTGAAGGAAGGGAACAGCTACACTGCTGCAGGACACCGATTCTTTTTATTTAAAAAGGAGGAAAAGCATATAAGATCTACGGCCGCAGTGTCCTTTAACCAGGGCGCAAAACGAGTTGCAAGTGGACGTGAAAAGGCAGTAGTCTGGATGGAATCTGCTTTAGGAATCTTTGCAACAAGGTCGACAACATCATGACCGCCTGCAAGCTGCTACGTGTACTTCGCCATACAGTAAGTGTAAACTTATCTACCGATTTCATATTGCTTAGCAGTTGTCCCTGTTATTAATAGAGTAAATGGTGGGTTGTAAACAATACAGGGAGGGTTTAAAACGTCCAAATACACGTTAAATAATTAAATAAATATAGTGTCCCTACTTCGCGGAAATTCAGTTATCGCAGTCGGCCTTGGAACCTATCTCCCGCGATAAGTGAGGGATTACTGTATAATGTTAGCAGACACGTTTATTAAATACCCTGACTTTCCACAGTTTGGCTGATATCTTTAACGAATGTGTGTGACATATTTAGTCTTGCTGACCGGGACACAAAACCGCAGTGAAAAGGCACAAGGTGAGTGAGGCAGACAGTACCGTGTCGCCCTGAAGGGGGCGCATGTGAGCCCAACAGGTGCTCGTTGCTGCTGTTCTTCTGCGCAGAGGTGCCAATAAGTCAGCGACATCAGAAAGTCAAGTGCACTGCAGCAGCCCATTTGTTTTTATTTTTTGTTCTGACTGGCTGCCAAAATGGAAGATTATGATTTTTAAAACTAAAGGAAAATAAGGAGGACTTTTACAAGAAAGTGAGGGAGATTTTCGTGGAGAAGGAAAGGTGTATAGACTTCATTTACAAATTAAGTTAAAGACCATAAACGGTTTTAGATGTTATAAAAAATGGATGACTAAGAAAAACAATTCCAATATTTAAAAACTAAATTTTGTCTTTTGTTTTTCTTGTTGTCCTTTTGTTGAACAGTCTGTATTAAAATTGATTAAAGTATCAGAATTAAAAGCTTTTAAAAACAAAAAATATTTCAATTAAGGTCAAAATTAAAATCCTTTTTTTTTGTACACCACTCTATACTTTCATTTGGATTGAATGAGTATTAATTGTGGAATTGCAATGGCAAATTTAGAACACACTGAGGGTGAAGAGCAAATGCGCTCTCTCCACTCCCTCACCGCTATAAATGTAACGTTCTTTCTTAGCCAAATTTGAACCTTACCCGTGTGTGTGTAAAGAATGCTGATGAGATATGAAACATAACTAGTAGTCAATGTGCCAACTGAATAGTCAATAAGCTACTCTATTGGGTTCATATATTTGTAAATCTGACTCTGAAGGAGTCTGTGCCTCACCAATGACGAACCTCACCACACGTCACTGGTGTATAGGGGAATTATATGACCCCAAGAGGCAGTCCTTCCCTGCCCTTCCATTGTACATTCCTTATGGCCCCACGTCCACCCACCTTCCTGTTCGGGATACTAATCCATCCACCCTGGCACCTACACACTGTATTACCTCCTTAACGTCTCCACACTAATGAACGCCTTTCTATTCCAGTCATCGATCTTTCTCTTCTCCAACCACAAGTGAATCAGTATGTCTGAATCTAGGACTATGGCTTCAGTATTCCAGGGGCCTCATTTATAGAACTTCTCATGGATTCAAGTATGAAAATATGCAGAAACCAAAAAAATGCTAGAAAATGCATACAATAAAAAATTTGATTTATAAAACCAATTTTATGCAGTTCATAAATCACAATCACCTTGTAAATGTGCATACGTGAACACGCCATATATAGAAGATGTTTACCAACTTCATACATATGCAATCACAATGCTGCTGAACTTCATTGGCTGGTAGAGCAGCTTTTCTCCTGATGCATCGAGGCACCACCGCCTTCATTTAAGGAGTTCTGCAGTGTGCTCCGCATCTACAGTGCATCCAGAAAGTATTCACAGCGCATCACTTTTTCCACATTTTGTTATGTTACAGCCTTATTCCAAAATGGATTCAATTCATTTTTTCCTCAGAATTCTACACACAACACCCCATAATGACAACGTGAAAAAAGTTTACTTGAGGTTTTTGAAAATTTATTAAAAATAAAAAAACTGAGAAATCCCATGTCCATAAGTATTCACAGCAAAGATATATTATGTCATACTGTTAAAGAAGCTTCCTGTTCATGAAAAATGATTAAAGAAAAATCATTTGCAAAAGACTCATAAACTAAAAGGTAAAAAATAAAATATAACAAAAAAAGATTTTATTTTCTTTAGTTATAAATACACTAATAAGCAAAAAACGAATTTTTCTTTAACCACAATTTCTGTGGTTAATTGTGACTAAATAAAATCATGGGGTGCGCATAAATTAATTAATTCAATCAATTAATAAAATAGCTACTTTCATCATAAAATAACAACATTATAATTCCCCACCATGCTAAACAAGCTTCAAAAATTGTTTGAATCAATTAATTTATGTGCGCCCCATGATTTTATTCAGTCACACATACCCACAAAAATTGTGGTTAAAGAACAAATAATTTTTTGCTTTTTAGTGCATTTATAACTAAAGTAAATAAAATTGTTTTACTTAAAAAAAAAATTATATATTTTTACAAGAATAATAATACCAAATAGAACAAAGAATAATAGAAAATAGGAATGATTGTAAAGTCTGGATATATATATACTATACTAATAAAAGGCAAAGCCCTCACTGACTGACTGACTCACTCACTCACTCATCACTAATTCTCCAACTTCCCGTGTAGGTAGAAGGCTGAAATTTGGCAGGCTCATTCCTTACAGCTTAAAGTTAGGCAGGTTTCATTTCGAAATTCTACGTGTAATGGTCATAACTGGAACCTGTTTTTTGTCCATATACTCTAATGGAGGAGGCGGAGTCACGTATCGCGTCATCACGTATTACGCCTCCTACGTAATCACGTGAACTGAAAACAAGGAAGAGATTTACAGCACGAGTCAAACGCAGGAACGAAGGTAAATGACGTTAATTGTTGAGTGTCTTTTAACACTGTGTAATTGTTGAGTGTCTTTTAATACTGTGTAAGCATACATATTAACACATGTGCAATTAAACATGTGCATTTACGGAGTGATTTCTCAGGCTTAAAAGCTCGTTTTTTATTAAAAAGGTAAATGCAAACTGTTTTCATTCTGAAGGGCACAAACCACGTTAGATTTCAGCCGTTAAACGCGCAAAAATGTCGGTACACCAGATAAATAAGCGCAACATATTATCAGTTGTATTGTATGCTTACAATACATATAGAAATGTGTTAATCGTTAACTAATATTATGGGATGGTGTTTTTCGACTCGCGCCTTGATTTAAACGATTGCATGTCTTGGTGGGTTTGCGTAGCTTATTGTCAATATCTTTACACCTCTTTTTAAAACTTAATTTAAAAAGGTTTTCTTTACTTCTTAATTAAAATTTAAAAGCAATACTTCACCGCTGCGAAGCCCCTCTAGCGCTGACGTCTGAGGTTCGATTACCGTAAGAGAGTGCAGTGAGTGTGTACGCCTGATGAGCCAAGAATAAGGGGGAAAGACATGTCGCATACTCTTTGCATTATTTGACAGTAAACTATTTTCAACCATTCTATGATCTGCTTCTCACAACTGAAGGCACCGTGGGTGATGTTACCTCACTTGCTGGCCAACCATAAGCGTTACCTGGTAGGTAACCACCCACTCACTTCACTCCCTTATGGGAATCGAACCTCGGACATCAGCGCTAGAGGCGAAGCCCCTAAAATTGTGCCACGGCGTGTGGTTCATTTATTTGACAACATGTAGATCGGGGTAATTACATTCAAGGCATTCGTAGTCTGATTCACAATCTGATTGTATGGGTGGTTACCTACCAGGTAACTCTTATGGTTAGCCAGCAAGTCAGCTCGAAGTGGTCACTCAAGTGAAGGCAGCTTCACAAAAAAACAGATCCTTAACAAACTGTTATTGGTATATTTTCCCTCAATTTAAAAAGGTTTTCTTTTCTTCTTAATAAAAATTTAAAAGCAGTACTTCGCCGGTGCGAAGCACATGGATTGAGCGACTGACGCATACAGACATATTCATGAGTGCAGGTACTTCGGAAAGAAAGCACAGTGTAAACCTAAAGTTTAAATTAAGTTCATAGACCTACAAAAGGTTGCCATTGATTTGAGGCAAGATTGCTTTTCTCCTGTACAACTATACGTTGCATTCTCAAGAGTGTGCTTGCACATCTTGGTCATATTACAACCGGAGTGCTGAACTGACAATGTGGTATACAAACAGAACTATAACAATCGTAATAAACGAACAAAAAAAAAAAAGCGAAGAACCCTTGGATTTAATAAAAAGACTCCTTCCTTGGCGAAGCAACGAAAAAGGAAGACCTTATATGGCGTTCGTTTATAAAACAGAGGAAAAGCTGTGTTAAGGCTGCTTCACAAAAAAACAGATCCTTAACAAACTGTTAATGGTATATTTTCCCTTAATTTAAAAAGCTTTTCTTCTTAATAAAAATTTAAAAGCAGCACTTCGCGGGGATTTAGATATATATATATATATATATATATATATATATATATATATATAGATGTATATAGAGATATAGATATATAGATATACATATATAGATATAGATATAGATATATATAGATATAGATAGATATATATATATATATATATATATATATATATATATATGTATGTATGTCTATATATATATGTAAGCTTATAAGTACTGCCTTACTTCTCTTTAAGAAAGGAAGATGTAATGATACTTGATTTAAACGATTCCATGTCTTGGTGAGTTTGCGTAGCTTATTGTCAATATCTTTACACCTGTTTTTAAGACTTATTGACTTGAAACGGGCTTTCACGAAAAAAGTTAGGGCTTTGCTACAGGATACACCCTCCACAAGTTAAGCAAGTAAATATAAAGGTATATATTTCTGTTTTATTTAAACCTTTTAAGTTCGTATGCATAGCCCCATTTGGCTGTTTTAGTTTTTTTTTTTCTTTCTTCAGTAATATTGAATCTCCTTAAAGAAAAAGAACATATGCATTTTACTTTTTTTGTATCTCTTTAGTAATATTTTAGTGTAAAAGGATAACCAGTATTTAAACCTTTTATGTTACTTTATAAATTTATTTTACACAATGTTGAAAAATTAATAAGAAAGCTACATATTTTGGCAGCTGCTGCTTTAATTTTCAATGAAATGAAAAAAGCTCTCCAAGAGAAAACCTCAATGAAGAAGAAACAGTTTGCACTATCTAAAAAGGAGAAACCCTCATTTATAAAGGTTTGCTGCAGATGGCTTAACTGAAAATAAATTAATAGTTCCTATGTGTATAATACATATTTATCTATTTTACTTATGCCTTTATTCCAGCAACTTGCAACATCTGAGGTACAATTTGTTACATTACGTTTGTTTTTTGCAGCACAGGCAGGTGAAGTGGCTTCCTCAGGGTCACACAGTGGTGTCAGTACCAGGATTTGAACTGACAAGCTCCGGGTTTGCTGAAATATTACTGAAGAAAGAAAAAAAACGAAAATGGGCAAATAGGGCTATGCATACAAATGTCCATCCATCCATTATCCAACCCGCTATATCCTAAATACAGGAGCCAATCCCTGCCAACACAGGGCACAAGGCAGGAATCAAACCCCGGGCAAGGTGCCAGCCCACCGCAGGGTGCACACACCTACACACATACACACATTAGGGACAATTTAGAATCGCCAATGCACCTAACCTGCATGTATTTGGACTGTGGGAGGAAACCGGAGTACCCGGAGGAAACCCAGACACGGGGAGAACATTCATACTCCACGCAGGGAAGCGAACCTGGGTCTCCTAACTGGCACCTTTCACTGCGCCACCATGCCGCCCGCATACAAACTTAAAAGGTTTAAATAAAAGAGAAATATATACCTTTATTTTTACTTCCTTAACTCGTGGAGGGTGTATCCTGTAGCAAAGCCCTAAGTTTTTTCATGAAAGCCCCTTTCAGTCAATAAGCCTTAAAAACAGGTGTAAAGCTAAACTTGCAGTACCGCTATTCAATTACACTTGCCTAATGCCTCTCCTAAGGGGAGATACTGTGAGATCTGGACATCCGTCAAAGCACCAATCACAGGCCCGATTAGAAAGCGGGAAGCTGTGATTTGTCGACTCCCTACCATGTAACAATCACAGCCCGTGTTACAACACACTATGTATGTATGTATATATGTATATATGAAGAGGATGGATGGATGGATGGATGGATGTATATGTGTGTGTTTATGTATGTATGTATATGTATGTGTATATATATGTTGATATGTGTATATATATATATATATATATATATATATATATATATATATATATATATATATATATATATATATATATATATGTATATATATGTGGATGTGTATATGTATATATACCCTAAGTTCTTGTCTATAAGCCGCGGCTTATCTAAGGAAAAAAGTTGTGAAAATGAAAAAATAGAATATCGGCTTATACATAAGTCCGGCTTATACAGTAATCCCTCCTCCATTGCGGGGGTTGCATTCCAGAGCCACCCGCGAAATAAGAAAATCTGCGAAGTAGAAACCATATGTTTATATGGTTATTTTTATATTGTCATGCCTGGTTCACAGATTTGCGCAGAAACACAGGAGGTTGTAGAGAGACAGGAACGTTATTCAAACACTGCAAACAAACATTTGTCTCTTTTTCAAAAGTTTAAACTGTGCTCCATGACAAGACAGAGATGACAGTTCAGTCTCACAATAGAGGCTTGGATGAGGCTCAATTTTCTTCAGTTGAACAGATCCAAAACAGAAGCCATCTTAGTTGGTACATCACATCATCTTCGCTCTTCTGCCATCACCAGTATTACTTTCTCTGGCCAAAATATTCCTCTTTCCACATCTGTTACTAATTTGGGTGTTAGAATGGACTCCCAACTTACTTTTGACACCCACATCAAATATCTCTGTAAGTCATCTTTTTACCATCTCAAGAACATCGCCAAACTACGCCCATTACTCACCCTGGCAGATGCAGAGAAGCTCGTCCATGCCTTTGTCTCTTCCAGGCTGGATTACTGTAATGCACTCCTCATTGGGATTCCTGGCAAGAGTATCCAGAGACTCCAGGATATTCAGAACAGCGCTGCCAGGATCCTGATGAGGGTGCGAAAGTATGATCACATCACCCCAATCCTGAAAACCCTTCACTGGCTCCCTGTTTCATTCAGAATAGAGTACAAGGTCTCCCTTCTTACCACATCAGTGCATTTATGGACATGCCCCTCTTTATCTACAGGAACTCCTTACCCCCCATAACTCCTTACGTTCCCTTCGCTCTGTACTCACTAACACTCTTCAAGTCCCCAGAACTAAGCTCAGCAGCATGGGTGACAGGGCGTTTTCATCGGTGGCGCCGAGGCTGTGGAATGCCCTCCCTGATTACCTGAGAGCCCCACAGTCGACTGAGGCCTTTAAGCGAAACCTAAAAACTCATCTTTTTAGAAAGTCATTTTGTTAAAGTATTTTATAGACTCTTCTGTTCTTTTTTTTATTTTATTATTCTATTTTTACTCTGTAGCACTTTGGGATTGCTAAAATATAAAGTGCAATATAAATAAAATTTATTATTATTATTATTATTATTATTATTATCACAATTAAAAGAATGCAAACATATCTTCCTCTTCAAAGGAAACAGAGAGGAAAGCAAACAAATCAATAGGGCTATTTGGCTTATAAGTATGTGAAGCACCGCTGCACAAAGCTGTTGAAGGCGGCAGCTCACACCCCCTCCGTCAGGAGCAGGGAGAGAGAGAGAGAGAGAAAAACAAAACAGTGAAAAATCAATACGTGCCCTTCGAGCTTTTAAGTATGCGAAGCACCGTGCAGCATGTCGCTTCAGGAAGCAGCTGCACACAGAAGGTAGCAACGTGAAGATAATCTTTCAGCATTTTTAGACAAGCGTCCGTATCGTCTAGGTGTGCGAACAGCCCCCCTGCTCACACCCCCTACATCAGGATCAGAGAAAGTCAGCGCAAGAGAGAGAAAGAAAAGTAAGTTGGGTAGCTTCTCAGCCATCTGCCAATAGCGTCCCTTGTATGAAATCAACTGGGCAAACCAACTGAGGAAGCATGTACCAGAAATTAAAAGACCCATTGTCCTCAGAAATCCGCGAACCAGCAAAAAATCTGCAATATATATTTAAATATGCTTACATATAAAATCCGCGATAGAGTGAAGCCACGAAAGGCGAAGCGCGATATAGCGAGGGATTACTGTATATTAAACACAAAATCATCCAGGTATTGTTAAGCAAAATTAAACCACTAAAGTGCAAAACACACCTTCATTCTTACCAGAAAAAGGTTTTATAATTAATTTTTTACCCATTTAAGGTTCATAATAGAACAACCATATCTAAAATAGATATTTACAGTAAAAATAAACATATACAGTATATATCTACATTTTACTTAGGCATGTGAATATGGCAGCCTTTTGAATAGGAACAGTTTGGTGTTATTAAAGATATTAAAAGATACAAAAGCAAATAAAACAGTCCATAGCGGTTTCAGTTGATAATGAGTGGAGCTGAACAAAGATGGGACGATGAACAGACAGATGAGCCGGGATAACAAGAAGATCTGCCTGTCTTTGCCAGGTTGAGCTGGAGATGGTGTTCCTTCATCCAGGTTGTAATTGGAGTGAGACAGGCAGAGATCCTAGCAGACACCATGCGGTCTGTGTTATTGTGATATTTCCCTCTACTTATCTTTTAACTGTTTTCTTCAGGGATAAGTGTACTCATCAGGTTCGTGACCAGGTTGCCCTACTGCCACACCTTAAGATTAACACACACACAAATAGATATACGCATATACACAGAACCTCAACAGTGCCCTATAAATGACACACACATAGCTGGTTAATCTCTAGCACTTTTAACCACACAAGTGCCCTATAAATAATACAACTTGTCAATTTTTTGGCACTTTAAGAGACTTATTTATTGTCGGCACAAACAACATACAATATTTAAAGACATCTCAGACGTAAGTATTACTTCAGTATCTAGGAATATATTGAGACATACAAAGACTCAACATCCTTGGCTATAGGCCATTTATTAACCCAGAATGCCTTACTTTACATACTGTTCCCTACTATTGGGTGGAGCTCACATCCTCAGCCCTTAATAAACCTTGCAACATGGAGCGTATGGCAAACTTCCAGCTCCTCCAGGTGCTCTTAAAAATATCTACTTTATTACTTCAATCACTCTAGACATGAAGACAAAGCATAGAAATTTAAAAGCAGCATGGTATTTATTAAATGATTTTATTTAACTAGACTCCTCTGTCTGTTTGGTTGTCTGGGTCAGATCTTGCAACAGATTTTAAACCCATTTTTGGCAAAGCGAATGTCTTCAAATTTTGTATACGTGTTTAGTATCGATGACAATACAATAATACATCAAAACCAATTCAATTACGTAACAAATTTCACTGTCATTTATGGTTATGCGATTCCAATTAACACACACAAACAACAAGACGGAGAGAGAATATAGTGAGATATAGGAACATACAAGTGAGGGACGCATCGGATTGCCCCCACTTGCCTCTTCCAGTGAGTGGAGTTGGTAAATATGCGGGCCGACTTTACTTGTTTACTCTTGTTTCACAGCGACCAAGCGCTACTATAAGTGTCTGAACAGAAAAATAGAGACCAAAATATAATTTTTTTTAGTATTCAAATAATTCTGAAAAGATATATTATGTCATACTGTTAAAGAAGCTTCCTGTTCATGAAAAATGATTAAAGAAAAATCATTTGCAAAAGACTCATAAACTAAAAGGTAAAAAAATAAAATATATAACAAAAAAAGATTTTATTTTCTTTAGTTATAAATGCACTAAATGCACTTACTACAACCGCCGCTGTGGTGTAACAGTATCAGTTGCGGATTGGGACTCAGAAGGTCACAAGTTCAATCCTACATGACTCCCTTTTGTGAATTTCCCATTGGGATTAATAAAGTATCTATCTATCTCTCTATCTAATAAGCAAAAAACGAATTTTTCTTTAACCACAATTTCTGTTCTTAATTGTGACTAAATAAAATCATGGGGTACACATAAATTAATTAATTCAATTAATTAATAAAATAGCTACTTTCATCATAAAATAACAACATTATAATTCCCCACCATGCTAAACAAGTTTCAAAAATTGTTTGAATCAATTAATTTATGTGCGCCCCACGATTTTATTTAGTCACACATACCCACAAAAATTGTGGTTAAAGAAAAAATAATTTTTTGCTTTTTAGTGCATTTATAACTAAAGTAAATAAAATTGTTTTACTTAAAAAAAAAATTATATATTTTTACAAGAATAATTGTAAGAGCCATTTTCCTTGTTCTATAAGATTCATGAATGTTTATTAGATGACAATGCATAAATAATGGGAGGTTCCTATAACCCCCGTAAATAGAATCGTATTGGTATATTCTTACCATTTCTAACAGCTTGGAGTAAATATTATTCTTCAGTTAGTTAATGATAGCCTTGCCTTGTATAAGGTGTAGAGGCACACGGTTTTTAACCGTGATCGCACATCACCGTGCCTGGGCACTTGCCTATGTGCCAACGGGCTTACAAGCCTTTTGAGTGTGTGAAGCAAATATGCACTTAACAGCACTTAATTTATGTGTTGTAGCGTACGTAAAGCGTACAGAAGAAGAAGCTAAGAACCTTTAAGTAGAGAAAAAGAAATTAAGAACCTTTAAGTAGAGAAGAAGAAACGTGACCGCACGTAACAGTGCTCGATGGCCTACAGGCTCTTTGAATGTGAGAAATAACAAGTAAAGAAAACTTGTTTACTGAAGTACCGCATTGTATGCTAAGGCGTACAGAAGAAGAAATTAAGAACCTTTAAGTATAGAAATAATTAAAGTCTTTCAAGAAAAGCTAAGTTTAAAGAAGATACATTTTTCCCTTTTTTTTTTGCCTTTTATTCTATGTGTGTAACTATTTTTTCTTTTATTCTTGTGTGGATTATTTGCTTTTAACTTTCACTAAATACCTTTAAAACGAACTCTTGGACTCTGAGAATTCTTTTGACATGCGTCTTACCCGTGCCTGATGACACCTTATACTTCAGCGGCTACAATAATAATACCAAATAGAACAAAGAATAATAGAAAATAGGAATGATTGTAAAGTCTGGATATATATATACAGTGATCCCTCGCTATATCGCGCTTCGTCTTTCGCGGCTTCACTCCATCGCGGATTTTAAATGTAAGCATATGTGAATATATATCGCGGATTTTTCACTGCTTCGCGGATGTCTGCGGTCTACAGTACGTGTGCTTCCTCAGTTGATTTGCCCATTTGAATTCAAACAAGGGACGCATTTGAATTCAAACAAGGGACGCTATTGGCGGATGGCTGAGAAGCTACCCAATCAGAGCACGCAGTTAAGTTCCTGTGTGCTGCTGATTGGCTCAGCAACGGAGTGCTTCATTAACCAGGAAGTCTCATCTTACTCATTCAACATTAATGCACGTTACTGCTAATGCTTCAGGATTGCAGAAAAGGTAAAAGTTTTGGATATGTTGAAGGAAGGAAACAGCTACACCGCTGCAGGACACCATTACGGCATCAATGAGTCCACGATTCTTTTTATTTAAAAAGGAGGAAAAGCATATAAGATCTACGGCCACAGTGTCCTTTAACCAGGGCGCAAAACGAGTTGTAAGTGGACGTGATAAGGCAGTAGTCTGGATGAAATCTGCTTTAGGGATTTGGATTGAAGAGTGCTGGAAGAAGAACAACGGCGGTGCTAAACAGTCGCCTGAAGAGGCTCCTTTAGAAGAGCTGTAACGCTATCCTTTGTTGTGCAGTAAAATTAAACTCATCGTTATCGGACAAGTCGTCGTGTCATTGTTGGTGAGTAACCATAATTAATTATTTACGTACAGTACTTATTACATGTACATAGTTTAGTGTCGCTGTACACACATTTCACTGTATACAATTTTTCTTGCATTGTACGTATTTATTGCTGGTGGCCTGTCTGTTGTAATGGCTGTAACGTATTGATATCGGAGACGCTCGATATCTTTAAAATAATATTTAGGTTTTACTGTATGTAAACTGTGTTTACATACATAATTTCAATGAATCTTACCTAATATCTAAGAGAATACAAAGGGTTTATGCTGTATAACTGTGCGTGAAATGTTTATAATAGTGTGGGAGAGTTTATAAGGGCTTAAAATATATAAAAATAACCATATGAACATATGGTTTCTACTTCGCGGATTTTCTTATTTCGCGGGTGGCTCTGGAACGCAACCTCCGCGATGGAGGAGGGATTACTGTATATATATATATATATATATATATATATATATATATATATATATATAGTCTTTAGAAAAAGCTTATGAAAAAATAAAGACGTCAAGGATGAATTTCAATGGTATTCCACCTGATCCTGTTACATCTGGATCACCGCAATGCACATGTAAGAATGCTGTTCATTGATTTCAGCTCAGCATTCAATACTATCATTCCCAGGCAGCTGATCAGTAAGCTGGATCTGCTCGGACTCAACACCTCCACCTGCAACTGGATTCTGGACTTTCTCACTGAAAGACCTCAAACAGTACAGATTGGGAATATAAGATCTAACACCATCACACTGAGCACAGGTGCCCCCCAGGGTTGTGTGCTGAGCCCGTTACTTTTCATGCTGTTGACCCATGATTGCACCTCCAACTCTGACACAAACCACATTATCAAGTTCGCCGATGACACTACAGTAGTGGGACTCATTGAGAATGACGATGATGCGGCGTACAGAGAAGAGGTAGAACGGTTGGCACTTTGGTGTAAAGACAATAATCTGTCTCTTAATGTTGAAAAGACAAAAGAGTTGATTGTTGACTTCAGGAAGACAAAGGCTGTCCATCTTCCACTCAACATTGATGGCGTCACAGTAGAGAGAGTGAAGAGCACCAAGTTCCTAGGTGTTCATATCACAGAGGACCTGTCCTGGACCAAAAACACCAACTATCTTACAAAAAGAGCCCAGCAGCGTCTTTACTTCCTGCGACGACTGAAGAAGGTGCACCTCCCTAAACCCATACTTACCACCTTCTACAGAGGCACCACAGAGAGCGTTCTGACCAGCTGTATTACAGTCTGGTATGGAAACTGCCATGCCTCCGACCGCAAAGCCCTTCAGAGGATTGTGCGGACTGCTGAGTGCATCATTGGCAGCTCTCTACCCAGTCTGCAGGAGATCTACACCTCACGCTGCCTTCATAAAGCCACTAGCATCATGGCTGACCCCCACCACCCCTCCCACCAACTGTTTACTCCTCTTCCATCTGGAAGACGACTCTGCAGCATCAGGAGCAGGTCTGCGAGATTGTGCAATTGTTTCTTTCCCCAAGCAGTCCGGCTCCTGAACACCATGCTGCCCTCCTCCACACTGGACTCTTTACTCCACACACTCTCTGGATTACATAATACTACTTAATACTGTATATGTTTTTTAGTTATATATATATATATATATATATATATATATATCTTGTGTACTGCACCTTTTGACTCTGGAGGACAATATTTTGTCCCACTATGTACTGTAAGTATATTGTTAGGATGACAATAAAGCTCTACTTGACTTGACTTGACTTGAATATCCCAGGGTGGCATTGATCTTGCACTCGAAGTTGTTCATGAGATGCTTTGCTGACAATCAGACAGAAACGGCTGCACTTTGCTGGCCCCCTTTCCTGACGTTGTTCTGTTTTCCTCTTCTGTCGCTCTGTTCTCTTCGTGTAGTTCATTATATTTATTTTAAAATGGTATGGGAGTTTTGCAAGATGTGATTGCAACATGCACCTGATTGGCTGGCTGTCAATATGATGAATGAATTTGCTCAAACTCGTTTTTGATGTTTTACCAATCTCCTTTCTCAAGATGTAATTTCTAATCCCACGCAACCTCCTTTTGTTTGCAGAAACCATAGCGTGTCCACCTTTCCCCAAGCTGTAAACCAGTTTAGTTCTGGTGCTCTTCCCTTCTCAGGCAATAAAATCATCGATACGGCTTGAGGCATCTGCTACATTCCTGCTCAGATCAAACAAATGGTACCGTGATTCATGAAAACAGATTGCTTTTGATGTTAACTGCCCATGCAAGTGTCCTGTATTTAAGTTCTGTATCTGTTGTTCTGTCTTGAGCAAAATGTTATGAAAATATAGAGGAAAATTTATAGATTTTGCACACCATAACAGGGTCCTCTGGAGGGAATGATGGGTACAGCAACGTATCACTAGCATATGAGAAACTATTGCACTGGATGATAGGACCTGGTGAGGAGGCCAACCTCAGGATGACCATAGGCTGAACTCTTGTATCTTGCTGTCTAGTTTACTATTCACTTCAAATCAAGCCATGTCTGGTACAGATTTTTGCAGACAAATTAATTTGCATCCAATAACAGTGTCCTTGCAATTTGATCTTCTATTTTCATAGGTATTCCATTTATCTACTGGAGCAAACACGAACAGAAGAGATTTGGCACCAAAAACGACCAGCTAACTTTTGACCAGGGTGTGAATCTCTGTAAGGAAGCCGGTGGAGAAATTGCAATGCCAGCAAATGCAGAAGAGAATGTGGCCTTAATGGAGCTCGTGAAGTTGGCTGGAGAAACGTACCTCGGCCTGAATGACATAAGAACAGAAGGCACATTTGAAGACGTCAGTGGAACTCCTGTGACATTCACTAACTGGAAGTCAGGGAGGCCCAGTAATCGTGGAGGCCATGAGGACTGCTCTGTAATAACAGCTGATGGGACTTGGAATGACGTTCAGTGTAGCCAGAGTCACGCCATAATTTGTCAGTTTAAGAGATATTAGGCACGGCCGATGGATAACCTTTTATTGCAATGCTCTTTTACTTTTTTGCCCGTGCAATATGTCATAACTTCTGAAAGAGCTAATTCTGGTCATTTAATGTTAATGTAAAATTCACATAAGTATCTGCTTAACTGGGCGGCACGGTGGCGCAGTGGGTAGCGCTGCTGCCTCGCAGTTGGGAGACCTGGGGACCTGGGTTTGCTTCCCGGGTCCTCCCTGCGTGGAGTTTGCATGTTCTCCCTGTGTCTGTGTGGGTTTCCTCCGGGAGCTCCGGTTTCCTCCCACAGTCCAAAGACATGCAGGTTAGGTGGATTGGCAATTCTAAATTGGCCCGTTTGTGTGTGTCCTGCGGTGGATTGGCACCCTGCCCGGGATTGGTTCCTGCCTTGTGCCCTGTGTTTCCTGGGATTGGCTCCAGCAGACCCCCATGACCCTGTGTTCAGATTCAGCGGGTTGGGAAATGGATGGATGGATGGATCTGCTTAACTAGAATATAATGCTAATTTTACAGAGCTACATGCCGTGGCCTCCATAATGTTTGGGACCAAGACACATTTTAACTTGATTTACCGCTCTGCTCCATGGTTTATGTGGAATGGAATTTAAAATCTATTGCTAGCTTCTGTATGAAAATCTGCATGTTCTCTGTGTGGCTAGGTATTATTATAACAGATAAATAAGCGTGCTTACATAGAGTAGGGTTGCCAGTGTGGAATGCAGTCTTTGGCTACTTCCCGGCTTGTCTCAGCAGTGTCTGGTTATTGTCCAATTAAGATGCCAAACGTATGACAAGTTTTCTGATAAGCTTAATTAAAAATATAAGAAAAGATTAGAATTTCTGCTTTCCGTTGTAATCAAAAAATTGTGTAAGAATGTTCTATGACCTTTGGATGAAACTGAGCTTATTTTTTTCTAACCGTTCTTTGAAGATCTCTGTTATAAAAATATAACTCACCGCCCCTATGATGGGGCTTTTGCACTTAGGCTCTGTAGGCTAGGACCCTCTGCTCATCAAGAATGGCAAAGAATAAAAGAACTCTGTTTATTTGAATTGGTGTCTGCCTGCTGTTGTCTCGACTTTTCGTCCACATTTACAATTACAAAATAAAACAATTTAGACAGAATGAAAGTGCACATTACAGACACTCGTATAAGGGCAGACATTTTGGTCACACATCACCTTTTCTACATGGTCCTCCATTTCAGGGCATCATAATGTTTGGGACACAGCAATGGAAGGTCTGTTAAAACCATTGTCATATTTTGTTCTTTGTTGCATATCCGTCACATGCAATGCCTGCTTCAAGTCTGCAATTCACAGAAATCAGCAGATGCTGAGTGTCTTCTTTGCTGATGCTCTGCTAAGCCTCTAATGCAGCCATCTTCAGCTCCTGCTTGTTTGGGTGGGCTTGTCCCCTTAAGTTTTCTCTTCAGCATATGGATGGTCTGCTCAATTGGATTTAAATTAGGTGACTGGCTTGGTCATTCAAGAATTTACTATTTTTTAGCTTTGATAAACTCCTGGTTGCCTCAGCAGTGTGTTTGGCTCGTTATCTTGTGGGAGGATGAAGTGTTGTCCAGTGAGATTGGAGGCCTTGACTGGACCTTGAGCACATGAGATGTTTCTACACACCTCAAAATTCATTGTGCCATCAGCAGTTCCATCATCAGTGAAGAGAAGTGTTCCAGGACCTGTATAGATGGTCTACCCTTCATCTCACTCTAGTTGGAAGAATTAACACTGTCAAGATGAAAATCCTTCCTAAGCTTTTTTTTCTCTTTCAAAACATTCCAATATACATCAATAAATCATTTTTTAAGAAGTTAGATTCAATCATAACCTAATTTATTTGGAATTCAAAACATCCACATATCCAAAGGGTGACCCTACAAAGACCTAAGGCAGAAAGTGGCATGGCACTACCTAACCCTAATCAATGACTTTGTTAAATGGTGCAACTCAGACCACCTACACCTGAACACCAGCAAAACCAAGAAGCTGGTGGTGGATTTTAGGAGGCCCAGACCCCTCATGGACCCTGTGATCATCAGAGGTGACTGTGTGCAGATGGTGCAGACCTATAAATACCTGGGAGTGCAGCTGGATGATAAATTAGACTGGACTGCCAATACTGATGCGCTGTGCAAGAAAGGACAAAGCCGGTTATACTTCCTTAGAAGACTGGCATCCTTCAACATCTGCAATAAGATGCTGCAGATGTTCTATCAGACAGTTGTGGCGAGCACCCTCTTCTACGTAGTGGTGTGCTGGGGAGGCAGCATTAAGAGGAAAGACGCCTCACGCCTGGACAAACTGGTGAGGAAGGCAGGCTCTATTGTTGGCATGGAGCTGGACAATTTGACATCTGTGGCAGAGCGACGGGCGCTGAGCAGACTCCTATCAATTATGGAGAATCCACTGCATCCACTGCATCCACTAAACAGTGTCATCTCCAGACAGAAGAGCAGCCTCAGCAACAGACTGCTGTCACCGTCCTGCTCCACTGACAGACTAAGGAGATCATTCCTCCCCCAAACTATGCGACTCTTCAATTCCACCTGGGGGGGGGGGGGTGTTTTTTGTATTAGTATGCTGCTGCTGGAGTATGTGAATTTCCCCTTGGGATTAATAAAGTATCTATCTATCTATCTATCTATCTATCTATCTATCTATCTATCTATCTATCTATCTATCTATCTATCTATCTATCTATCTATCTAACTTTCAATTTTATTATTGGGCAGCAAATATACAAACTATACAAACCTGGACATGGACACAAATAGATGAACAGACACAGACTTGGTCCGCAATAGAAATCCTGCAGCACTTCTTTATATTCCTTGCTTTGTACCCCAATAAGTACAAGTCATCGCCAATATGCTAACAACGCAATTGTGCTTCACTCACTCAAAATACGGAACCAATGTAAGAAGTATTTTAAGATAGAGAAGCTTTTACCTGTGGCACCTCTGCACGAGAACCAACTTTTTCCACCCTCTCAAACATACAAAAGTTTTTAATGTCTGGAAAACATTCGGGATTAAATCACTTAGTGATCTGTACATAGACAATGCCTTTGCATCCTATGAACAATTACACTCCAAATTTAACTTTCCAACAACACATTTCTTTCACTGCCTTCAAATTAGAAACTTTACTAAACAAAATCTGCCCAATTTCCCTCACCTCTCACCTACCTCTATGCCGGAAGAAATATTGCTCAGTCTTGAGGACTCAGACAGCATTTCCCTAATACAGTAATCCCTCCTCCATCGCGGGGGTTGCGTTCCAGAGCCACCCGCGAAATAAGAAAATCCGCGAAGTAGAAACCATATGTTTATATGGTTATTTTTATATTGTCATGCTTGGGTCACAGATTTGCGCAGAAACACATGAGGTTGTAGAGAGACAGGAACATTATTCAAACACTGCAAACAAACATTTGTCTCTTTTTCAAAAGTTTAAACTGTGCTCCATGACAAGACAGAGATGACAGTTCAGTCTCACAATTAAAAGAATGCAAACATATCTTCCTCTTCAAAGGAGCAAACAAATCAATAGGGCTGTTTGGCTTTTAAGTATGCGAAGCACCACGGCACAAAGCTTTTGAAGGCGGCAGCTCACACCCCCTCCGTCAGGAGCAGAGAGATAGAGAGAGAGAGAGAGAGAGATAGAGAGAGAGAGAGAGAGAGAGAGAGAGAGAGAGAGAGAGAGAGAGAGAGAGAGACAGATAAAAAAATCAATACGTGCCCTTCGTGCTTTTAAGTATGCGAAGCACCTTGCTGCATGTCACTTCACGAAGCAGCTGCACAGAAGGTAGCCAACGTGAAGATAATCTTTCAGCATTTTTAGACGAGCGTCCGTATCGTCTAGGTGTGCGAACAGCCCCCCTGCTCAATCCCCCTATGTCAGGATCAGAAAAAGTCAGCGCAAGAGAGAGAGAGAGAGAAAAGTAAGTTGGGTAGCTTCTCAGCCATCTGCCAATAGTGTCCCTTGTATAAAATCAACTGGGCAAACCAACTGAGGAAGCATGTACCAGAAATTAAAAGACCCATTGTCCGCAGAAATCCGCGAACCAGCAAAAAATCTGCGATATATATTTAAATATGCTTACATATAAAATCCGCGATAGAGTGAAGCCGCGAAAGGCGAAGCGCGATATAGCGAGGGATCACTGTATATAAAAGCATTTTACAGTCCCTCCCTTTCAAAGAGCCCAGAGCACAGTGGGAAAAAGATCTCTCACTCAACATCTCAGAAAAGGAGTGGAGAGCAGCAATGCCCAGAATTCACTCAAGCTCCATTTGCACAAAGCATACAATTATTCAACTTTAAATCATCTATCGAGCACATCTCTCTCATTTGAAATTGTCCAAAATGTTTCCAGGGTCAGATCCGACCTCCGAACGTTGCAATCGAGCTCCAGCCTCACTGAGCCATATGTTCTGAGCGTGCGCCAAATTAACATCATTCTGGACCAAAATTTTTAAATGCCTATCATACAGCCTTGGGGTCCCAATCCCTCCTAATCCACTAACAGCTGTGTTTGGTGGGCTCACACAAGGGACTTACAGTGGAGAAGGACAAACAAACTGTAATAGCCTTTACTTCACTATTGGCACACAGACTTATCTTGGTCAACTGAAAGAATCCTAACTCTCCTTTGTTAAGTCAGTGGGTAACTGATGTTTTATATTATCTGAAATTGGAAACAATCAAATTCTCACTTAGAGGATCTCTGCCGAAATTTTCCAAAGCCTGGTAGGATCTAATCGATAAAATTTTAGAATAAGCTGGCCTAGCTCTCTTTCTCATAGGTGGGGGGTTGATGTACTTTGAACCTAGTTTTGTTAAACCTGACTTGATTGTATGGAATGCTATGAAAAAAATGCAAAAAAAAAAAGAGAGAAGTGTGCCAGGACCTGTGCCAGCCATACATGCCCAAGCCATAACACCTCCAGCACCGCCATGTTTAACAGATGAGATGGTGTGCTTTGGATCTCAGGCAGTTCCTTTTCTTCTCCACACTTTGCTCTCACCATCACTTTGATCAGGTCCATCTTTGTCCCGTCTGTCCACAAGTCCTTTTCCTAGAATTCTGCAGGCTCTTTGAAGTCTTTTTTCCCAAACTGTCATCTGGCCATCTTGTTTTTGTGATTTGCATCTTGCAGTGTGTCCTCTTTGTTTCTGTTCATGAAGTCTTCTGCTGATAGTCGTCTCTGACAGAAACACATCGGCCCCCTGAAGACTGTTTCTGATCTGTCAGGCAGGCGTTTGTTGCTTTTTCTTGACCATAGTGAGGATTCTTCTGTCCTCAGCAGTGCAGGTCTTCATTGGCCTACCAGTCCCTTTGTGATTCCTGAGCTCACCAGTGTGTTCTTTTTTCTTCATGATATTCCACACTGTTGATTTTGGTCATCATCAGATGTTACTGATGACTTATTCTTATTTTACATCCTTATGATGACTTCTTTGACTTTCATTGACACTGCTCTTGTCCTCATGTTGAACAATGGCAACTACAGACCTCACAGGGTAGAAGCAGGCCAAGGTGGCTTATGAAGCCATGAAACCCACCTGAGGAATCACAAATACGTGTGACACCCTCAAACATTATGGTGCCCTGAAATGGGGGGCTGTTGTGGGACCGAAATGTCTGCAGATCCCTTTAAATGAAAGTCTGCCATGCGCTCTCCAATCACAATGTCTAAATTGTTGTGTCTGTAATTTTAAACAGTGCAGCAGAGGAGCAAATCAAAGGAAAACGTGTTTTTGTCCCAAATGTAATGGAGGGCACTGTAGATACTGGAGAGCTGTGTCTAATCCCGGGTAAGCGAACGAGTTAAAAAATAAGTTTGGTATTTTTCAAGTTGAAATTATTTCTTCACAAACATTTGCAATTCCAAATTGTGTTCCAAAGTCCAGGGCTTTCTTGAAAATTTAAGAAATATCTGTCCTGCACTGATTCTTTACATTGGAGTTAACGGGGCACCAGCAGAAAACAAAAGTCTTAAAACTTACCAAATATGTTCCGTTTTTCAAGCCAAGACAGTTATGGAGTATTAATCCGCATCTCGCGAATACACCCACATTGTAAAGCATTTTATACATGCCAATTTTGAACACAAATTATGAGATGCAGCTACTGTTAAAGAAAACCAGCTGTGCACATGACCTCGTCGTCCAGTATAACCTTTCACCCCCTTGCCGTGCGCCGTTTCCTTTCGAACGACAAAATCACAGTTGACTGTTTGTGCCACATGGCTGGTTTTGTTTTTTATTTATTTCCACATTTACATGAAAATGCACACAAATGGATACAAAACGTTCTGGAATATCGGGGACGTACAGCTCCCCAAACCTGAACACAGACAGGCAGAGAGGCACACAAGTCCAAAAGCAACACACCCTTTAATCTTTGTTGATGCCCTTACTACACACAATTCTTCACAATAAAGCTCAGTCCCTTCTCTCTCTCTCTTTTCTTCTCTCTTTCTCTTTCTCTCTCCTCGTCTGCTGCCTCCACTCCTCTCCCAGCAAGCATTGTCCTCCACCTCCCGATTCTGGCTCCTCGAACAGAGTGAGGCGGCCACCTTTATAGTGCACCCTGAAGTGCTCCAGGCGCACTCTGACTCTCTTCCGGCAACATTCCTGGGTGTAGCGGAAGTGCTGCATGGGCACCCAGAAGTACTCCAGGTGCACCCGGATCCTCTTCTGGCAGCACTTCTGGGTGTGGCAGAAGTGCTGTAATCCAGGGCTCTGGGACCGTCCAGATGCCTCCTGGCGGTTGGCCACGAGCCCCAGCAGGGTTGAGCTTCCAAGCTCCAAGTCCATGGCCCCGATACAATCTCAGGTTCTGGGGGAGCTATTGCTGTGAAGCTGTCCTCTCTCCCGGTCCCCCCATCACAGGGCTGTCCGCCACAACGTATATTCGACAAAATGATTTCTTTTGTTGTCACAAACGTGCATCTGGAACATGGAAGACGTGTTTTCTTTTACGTCTTTCCAGGTGTGAGTTCCTAAGTGAATTGTCTTAGGTCTGACGTTCTTCTGGAAGGAAGTGGCGGGTCATCCAGGTGGGCGGACACCGGACATGACATCATTGGTGTTATAGCCGTCAATCTTCCGGTCGGCAGAGGGAGGAAGAGAAAAGGCGTTAGGACACAGCGCCAACCCCCCGTCTGTTGGCCTAGCTCTCTTTCTCATGGGTGAGGGTTGATTGGATTTGAACTCAGTTTTGTAAAATTTGACTTGCTTGTATGGAATGTTATTTGCTCTTAATAAATTCAATGAAATGTTTAAAAACTAAATAAATAAATATGGTGGATAAGAGAAAGAGGTGCAGTGAGGCTGGCCAGAACAGAAACTGATGTGGATTCTGGGTACCAGAAAATGATGTCATCAGGGTTTGCTGGAAGTGATGTCAGCAATGGGTGGACTGGTGGTGATGTCACTGAGAGGCAAGGCCTTCAGCTGAGGAACAAGAGGAGAGAGGATCAGGTGAGAGCACAACCCCCAGTCTGGTTGATGAATAACACTATCTGAGCCTGTAAACTGTCCACCAAGCGTACATGTGTGACAATATATATTGTCTATAATTATATAGTACTAGTCATTTAGCCCGTTACAATAACGGGCGCTAGAACAGTAGTGCATAAACATTAGTAGGAACAGTCTATATTAAATGGCAAGGGACTTTGACCTCATTCTTTTTGTTGGTCATATTTTTCTTTCTTTCAGCCTTTCTTTTGCTGATGTTTACTTGCTGAGCTGACCGTTCTTCATGGGCTGCCGCCATGTATTGTGTGTCTTTAATCTTCTGTGACAGTAATACTGTCTTGTATGGCTCTATTCAATAAGGGCGCGCACAAAAAGGCGAGCTTCAAAAGGGAGACCTCAATTGAGCGCGGCGAATAAAGGCGTTCGTAGATAATTTAGTTCAAATGGCTCTGGAATATGTGAAGAGCAACAAAGGTGCAGATCTTTATTTACGCGCGCCTTTATTCGCTGCACCCAATTGAGGTCGCCCTTTTGAGGCTCGCCTTTTTGTGCGCGCCCTTATTGAAGGATACCGTCTTGTACGTCTGCTGGCTTGTACTCCGTATATACCTTTAATTTTCTCTGGCGGTAATGCAGGCGTGCGCGTCGGTAATATGCCTTTAATCTCCTCTGACAGCATTACTGGCTTGTATGTGGCTGTAATATGCGTCACTGTATTGTGTACCTTTAATTTCCTCTCGCAGTAATACTGGTTTGTATTTCTGTAAAACGCCTCTAACTTTCTCTGACAGTAATATCGCGCATCGCACCGTGCCCCGCGCATGCGCACTTCACCAGAAGACACCCACACACGGACACCTGGACGCACACAGGGATTTTATATATATAGATTAGTATAGTACAGCTTTATAGTATAATATATAGTATCTATATAGTATACAGTCATATCAAAGTAGCAACTTCCTTTTAATATCTGACATCTGACATTAAGTTTATGGGATTAACAGAAAATATGCATCATAACAAAATTAGACAGGTGCATAAATGTGGGCACCCCAACAGAGATATGACATCAATACTTAGTTGAGCCTCCTTTTGCAAATCTAACAGCCTCTAGACCAGGGGTGCCCAATACATCGATCACGATCGACCGGTAGATCAGAAAGGTAGTGCAGGTAGATCGCGTTGCATTCAAAAAAATTATTTTTTAAATGTTACTCTATCATCCTCCCTATGGAATTTGCCACTTGATTGACATACAGGCCGGCCAGTCTGAGATCTCTTTTCTTCTAACACACTGGTCATCCCGCACGCACGATCAAACGTGCGAGCTACTGCAAAACTCTGGCTGTGATCTAGTAAGCATTCCAATTTATATCGACTAAAGAAGGGAATTAAAAAAAAAATTGTTGTTTTAGTGGGGAAGGGTATGGGCTGGATGTGGAATTGGAAGAGGATTTTTTTTCTCACAATGTCACAATCAAAGTGTGTTTGTCTGATCTGTCAGTCTATCATTGCTCTTCCAAAGAAGGAAAATGTGGAAAGGCACTTTCGAACTGTTCATAAAAACTACGAAACTGACTTCCTTCCGAAAAGCGATCTGAGAAAGAGAAAGGAGAGGGAACTAAAATCGTAGTTAATCGGACAGCCGTCATTTTTCACTCAGCTGATTCAAAAGCAAAGGCAGACACACCGAAGCATCGTCCCGGATGAGTCACTCGATCATTAAGCAAAAGAAGTCCTCCAAGATGGAGAGATGATAAAAGAGGCCTTCATTGAGGCAGATGGCTAGGGAGAAATTCCTGCTGAGATTTCGAGATCCCTGGCCAGAAGAAAAGGAGTTTTCTCCTTGTCATTAAACATGCAGAATACAAGCAACTTAAAAACGATCAATGGCTGCTAGACTTGGTATTTGTTTCTGATCTGACCAACATGTTGAATGAGCTTAATTTTCAGCTGCAAGGAAAATACAAAACCATGGTCAATATGATTAGCTCAGTTAATGCTTTCAAACAAAAAATGCAACATCTGTCCTCAAAGCTGCAGCGCCTTGATTTGGGGAACATCCAAAACCTCGCGTCAGACCTGGAGACACAATGGAAGGCGTGTGGGCAACTTGACAGCATATGCTACTCAGAGCAGACTGAAACTTGTCTGTCAGACTCAGCTTTACTTGAGCCAATCACTACATTTAAGTGCTATCCATTTAGGGAAGATGTTGAGGGGGATTCACCCGTATCAAAAATTGCAACACTGTTTCACCTAAAACTCCTCTATAGTGGAGAATGAGATTTTGAGACAACAGGATGACATTCATCTGAAGTATGGGGCTCATGGACAGTTTTGGTACTTACTCACAGAGGAAGAGTACCCAAACATGAGGAAATGTGCTACCTCCTTGACTGCATTATTCGGCTCTACTTATTTATGCGAGTCCGCCTTTTCTCACATGATTATTAAGTCCAAATACTGTAGTGACCATAAATGTATTGAATTGTTATTGTGCCATAAAGGTTATTCAGTTATGCAAAGTACGACATATATATATATATATATATATATATATATATATATATATATATATATATATATATATATATATATATATATATATATATATATATAGTAATCCCTCCTCCATCGCGGGGGTTGCGTTCCAGAGCCACCCGCGAAATAAGAAAATCCGCGAAGTAGAAACCATATGTTTATATGGTTATTTTTATATTGTCATGCTTGGGTCACAGATTTGCGCAGAAACACAGGAGGTTGTAGAGAGACAGGAACGTTATTCAAACACTGCAAACAAACATTTGTCTCTTTTTCAAAAGTTTAAACTGTGCTCCATGACAAGACAGAGATGACAGTTCTGTCTCACAATTAAAGGAATGCAAACATATCTTCATCTTCAAAGGAGTGTGCGTCAGGAGCAGAGTCTGTCAGAAAGAGAGAGGAAAGCAAACAAATCAATAGGGCTGTTTGCTTTTAAGTATGCGAAGCACCGCGGCACAAAGCTGTTGAAGGCGGCAGCTCACACCCCCTCCGTCAGGAGCAGGGAGAGAGAGACAGAGAAAAACAAAACAGTGAAAAATCAATACGTGCCCTTTGAGCTTTTAAGTATGCGAAGCACCGTGCAGCATGTCGTTTCAGGAAGCAGCTGCACAAAAGATAGCAACGAGAAGATAATCTTTCAGCATTTTTAGACGAGCGTCCGTATCGTCTAGGTGTGCGAACAGCGCCCCTGCTCAATCCCCATACGTCAGGATCAGAGAAAGTCAGCGCAAGAGAGAGAGAGAGAAAAGTAAGCTGGGTAGCTTCTCAGCCATCTGCCAATAGCGTCCCTTGTATGACATCAACTGGGCAAACCAACTGAGGAAGCATGTACCAGAAATTAAAAGACCCATTGTCCGCAGAAACCCGCAAAGCAGCGAAAAATCTGCGATATATATTTAAATATGCTTACATATAAAATCCGCGATGGAGTGAAGCCGCGAAAGGCGAAGCGCGATATAGCGAGGGATTACTGTATAGCATTTTTAATGTAAGTAGATCATTTCGACCTGGTCATTTAAAAAGTAGCTTGCAAGCCGAAAAAGTATGGGCACCCCTGCTCTACACGCTGTCCTCCTATAGCCTTTGATGAGTGTCTGGATTCTGGATGGAGGTATTTCTGACCATTCTTCATACAAAATCTCTCCAGTTCACGAGCATGGACACCCTGCTTCAAATCATCCCATAGATTTCCGATGATATTCAAGTCAGGGGACTGTGACGGCCATTCCAGAACATTGTACTTCTCCCTCTGCATGAATGCCTTTGTAGATTTCCAACTGTGTTTTCGGGTCATTGTCTTGTTGGAATATCCAACCCCTGTGTAACTTCAACTTTGTGACTGATGCTTGATCATTATCCTGAAGAATTTGTTGATGTTGGGTTGAATTCATCTGACCCTCAACCTTAACAAGGGCCCCAGTCCCTGAACTAGCCACACAGCCCCACAGCATGATGGAACCTCCACCCAATTTGACAGTAGGTAGCAGGTGTTTTTCTTGGAATGCGGTGTTCTTCTTCTGCCATGCAAAGCGCTTTTTGTTCTGACCAAATAATTCCATTTTTGACTCATCAGTCCAAAGCACTTTGTTCCAAAATGAATCTGGCTTGTCTAAATGAGCATTGGCATACAACAAGTGACTCTGTTTGTGGCGTGAGTGCAGAAAGGGCTTCTTTCTCATCACCCAGCCATACAGATGTTCTTTGTGCAAATTGCACTGAATTGTAGAACGATGTACAGATACACCATCTGCAGCAAGATGTTCTTGCAGGTCTTTGGAGGTGATCTGTGGTTGTCTGTCACCATTCTCATAATCCTGTTCATATGCCGCTCCTGTATTTTTCTTGGCCTGCCAGACCTGCTGGTTTAACAGCAACTGTGCCTGTGGCCTTCCATTTCCTGATTCCATTCCTTACAGTTGAAACTGACAGTTTAAACCTCTGAGATGGCTTTTTGTAGCCTTCCCCTAAACCAGGAGACTCAACAATCTTTGATTTCAGATCTTTGTAGAGTTGCTTTGAGGATCCCATGTTGTCACTCTTCAGAGGAGAGTCAAAGAGAAGGAAGCACAACTTGTAATTGACCACCTTAAATACCTTTATATCTCATGATTGGACACACCTGTCTATGAAGTTCAAATCTTAATGAGCTCATCCAACCAATTTGGTGTTGCAAGTAATCAGCATTGAGCAGTGACAGGCATTCAAATCAGCACAATGACAGGGGGACCCACATTTGTGCAAAGCCATTTTTTCATATTTCATTTAATTTCATACAACTAAATACTGCATCACTAAAAATCTTTGTTCAGAAAACACCGCAGTACTCAGATGTTCCTAGGAAATGAAAGACATACCACTGTTATCTTTTTGTTGAAAGGAGAGTCAATTATTATGCAGGCTGAAAGGGGTTCCCAAACTTTTTCATATGACTAGTATATATTGTCTATATAAACTGTATATAGTGTGTAACAATAACAAGGCGCTATATTGCACACAGCCCAACACAGACTGACACCAAAGCACATATACAATAAACAAAAGGCTTTTATTTTTCTTTACCTGTGGGGCACGTCTTCCCCGTGAACCCCACAGGCACAACACAGTCTCAAAACACACTCTCGAACACAACACTCCCTTCTGGCGCCACCACCACTCCTCCCGTCAAGCTTCGTCCTCCTCCTCCCGACTCTGGCCGCTGTGTGGTGGTTGCTGGCTCCTTTTATGGCCCATCCAGAAGTGCTCCAGGTGCTTGATCACCTATTTCTGGTTGCACTCCCGGGTGGGGCTGAAGATTCATCCAGCTGGGCTCAGGGACCCCAGATCCCAACAGACTCCACCTCCCATGGAGTCCTGCGGGAAGCTGAGGCACCACCCTCAGCCAGGAAGGCTGCCACCAAGCATCCCGGGAGAGATATTGAGCAGCCCATGGTTGCTCCCCCGGAACATACATCGAAGGGGTGTCCCAGCCTGGCATGGGACGTAGCCATCTGCCACAAGTGGAAGGCAAATAAGGAAGCAGAGAGCCAAAGGAAAGTTGGGGGTCACCTTGTTTACTGTCAATGTCTAGAAAATGGAACAAAAATGATTGTGCAGTGCCGAAACAGAAAATAGGTGCACTACCTGCCTTTTAACCTTCAATGGCTTCTCTAAAACTTTCATCTCTATCAAGCAGGTCTGGGTCTGGGAGCTCCCTCATGCAGGATATGGTTCCTCCAACTGATACAACATCTTCTGGGAACCCTTGGATTTATATCATCGTGACTGGAACAGGTATGGCTAATTTGAGTAGGGGTGTGGCTTGAGTGTCCTAATTGGATGGCTTCTTGGAGCTACAGAGGAGAAAAGAGATGGCATTGTTAGCCTTGGCACCCCTTCTTCTCCCAGCGGGTTATTGCATATCTTATCTGAGCTTGGAAGGTGATCCTCAGGTGACCATGCGTGACTATATACTGTATATATTGTAAAAAAGGCGCTATATATGCGCCCGACCCGATACACATTGGACACGGAGGCTCACGTATAAAACAAACTTTTACTTTTCTTCAGCTGGAGGGCACGTCTTCCCCGTGTCCCTCAGCCACAACACAGTCCCAAAGCGCTCTTCCTCTGCACCACCACTCCTCCCAGACAACCTCGTCCTCCTCCACCCAACTTTGGCCCCTGAGTGGTGGTTGCTGGCTCCTTTTATTGGACACCGGAAGTACAACAGATGCTTGATTGCTGACATCCGGCTGCACTTCCAGGTGTGGCGAAACCAGTGCCCAGAAGGGTCCAGCAGCTCCTGCTGCAGCAACCCCTAGCGTCACCTGCGGAACCCAACAGGGCTGCACAACACTCCAACCCCCATGAAGCCCTGGGGGAGTCCGAGGCTCCGCTTGAACCCAGGGAGGCTGCCATCTAGCATCTGGGGGGAGATATTGTGTTTCCCATACTTGCTCCCCTGGAACATATGCAGCAGGGGTGTCCTGGCCAGGCATGGGCCCAGGCCATTCGTCACAATATAGATTTTATATATATATATATATATATATATATATATATATATATATATATATATATATATATATATATATATATATATACAATGCATCCAGAAAGTATTCACAGCACATCACTTTTTCCACATTTTGTTATGCTACAGCCTTATTCCAAAATGGATTAAATTCATTTTTTTCCTCAGAATTCTACACACAACACCCCATAATGACAACGTGAAAAAAGTTTACTTGAGATATTTGCAAATTTATTAAAAATAAAAAAATTGAGAAAGCACATGTACATAAGTATTCACAGCCTTTGCCGTGAAGCTCGACATTGAGCTCAGGTGCATCGTGTTTCCCCTGATCATCCTTGAGATGTTTCTGCAGCTTCATTGGAGTCCACCTGTGGTAAATTCAGTTGATTGGACATGGAAGGTTACAGAAAAATTTCTGCTGCTTTGAAAGTCCCAATGAGCACAGTGGCCTCCATCATCCGTAAGTGGAAGAAGTTCGAAACCACCAGGACTCTTCCTAGAGCTGGCCTGGCCATCTAAACTGGGGGGGAGAAGGGCCTTAGTCAGGGAGGTGACCAAGAACCCGATGGTCACTCTGTTAGAGCTCCAGAGGTCCTCTGTGGAGAGAGAAGAACCTTCCAGAAGGACAACCATCTCTGCAGGAATCCACCAATCAGGCCTGTATGGTAAAGTGGCCAGACGGAAGCCACTCCTTAGTAAAAGGCACATGGCAGCCCGCCTGGAGTTTGCCAAAAAAGGCACCTGAAGGACTCTCAGACCATGAGAAAGAAAATTCTCTGGTCTGATGAGACAAAGATTGAACTCTTTGGTGTGAATGCCAGGTGTCACGTTTGGAGGAAACCTGGCAGTGAATCATGGTGGTGGCAGCATCATGCTGTGGGGATGTTTTTCAGCGGCAGGACTGGGAGACTAGTCAGGATAAAGGGAAAGATGACTGCAGCAATGTACAGAGACATCCTGGATGAAAACCTGCTCCAGAGCGCTCTTGACCTCAGACTGGGGCGACGGTTCATCTTTCAGCAGGACAACGACCCTAAGCACACAGCCAAGATATCAAAGGAGTGGCTTCAGGACAACTCTGTGAATGTCCTTGAGTGGCCCAGCCAGAGCCCAGACTTGAATCCGATTGAACATCTCTGGAGAGATCTTAAAATGGCTGTGCACCGACGCTTCCCATCCAACCTGATGGAGCTTGAGAGGTGCTGCAAAGAGGAATGGACGAAACTGGCCAAGGATAGGTGTGCCAAGCTTGTGGCATCATATTCAAAAAGACTTGAGGCTGGAATTGCTGCCAAAGGTGATCGACAAAGTATTGAGCAAAGGCTGTGAATACTTATGGACATGGGATTTCTCAGTGTTTTTATTTTTAATAAATTTGCAAAAATCTCAAGTCAACTTTTTTCACATTGTCATTATGGGGTGTTGTGTGTAGAATTCTGAGGAAAAAAATGAATTTAATCCATTTTGGAATAAGGCTGTAACATAACAAAATGTGGAAAAAGTGATGCGCTGGGAATACTTTCCGGATGCACTGTATATATACAGTGGTGTGAAAAACTATTTGCCCCCTTCCTGATTTCTTATTCTTTTGCATGTTTGTCACACAAAATGTTTCTGATCATCAAACACATTTAACCATGAGTCAAATATAACACAAGTAAACACAAAATGCAGTTTTTAAATGATGGTTTTTATTATTTAGGGAGAAAAAAAATCCAAACCTACATGGCCCTGTGTGAAAAAGTAATTGCCCCCTTGTTAAAAAATAACCTAACTGTGGTGTATCACACCTGAGTTCAATTTCCATAGCCACCCCCAGGCCTGATTACTGCCACACCTGTTTCAATCAAGAAATCACTTAAATAGGAGCTGCCTGACACAGAGAAGTAGACCAAAAGCACCTCAAAAGCTAGACATCATGCCAAGATCCAAAGAAATTCAGGAACAAATGAGAACAGAAGTAATTGAGATCTATCAGTCTGGTAAAGGTTATAAAGCCATTTCTAAAGCTTTGGGACTCCAGCGAACCACAGTGAGAGCCATTATCCACAAATCGCAAAAACATGGAACAGTGGTGAACCTTCCCAGGAGTGGCCGGCCGACCAAAATTACCCCAAGAGCGCAGAGACGACTCATCCGAGAGGTCATAAAAGACCCCAGGACAACATCTAAAGAACTGCAGGCCTCACTTGCCTCAATTAAGGTCAGTGTTCACGACTCCACCATAAGAAAGAGACTGGGCAAGAACGGCCTGCATGGCAGATTTCCAAGACGCAAACCACTGTTAAGCAAAAAGAACATTAGGGCTCGTCTCAATTTTGCTAAGAAACATCTCAATGATTGCCAAGACTTTTGGGAAAATACCTTGTGGACTGATGAGTCAAAAGTTGAACTTTTTGGAAGGCAAATGTCCCATTACATCTGGCGTAAAAGGAACACAGCATTTCAGAAAAAGAACATCATGCCAACAGTAAAATATGGTGGTGGTAGTGTGATGGTCTGGGGTTGTTTTGCTGCTTCAGGACCTGGAAGGCTTGCTGTGATAGATGGAACCATGAATTCTACTGTCTACCAAAAAATCCTGAAGGAGAATGTCCGGCCATCTGTTCGTCAACTCAAGCTGAAGCGATCTTGGGTGCTGCAACAGGATAATGACCCAAAACACATCAGCAAATCCACCTCTGAATGGCTGAAGAAAAACAAAATGAAGACTTTGGAGTGGCCTAGTCAAAGTCCTGACCTGAATCCAATTGAGATGCTATGGCATGACCTTAAAAAGGCGGTTCATGCTAGAAAACCCTCAAATAAAGCTGAATTACAACAATTTTGCAAAGATGAGTGGGCCAAAATTCCTCCAGAGCGCTGTAAAAGACTCATTGCAAGTTATCGCAAACGCTTGATTGCAGTTATTGCTGCTAAGGGTGGCCCAACCAGTTATTAGGTTCAGGGGGCAATTACTTTTTCACACAGGGCCATGTAGGTTTGGATTTTTTTTTCTCCCTAAATAATAAAAACCACCATTTACAAACTGCATTTTGTGTTTACTTGTGTTATATTTGACTAATGGTTAAATGTGTTTGATGATCAGAAACATTTTGTGTGACAAACATGCAAAAGAATAAGAAATCGGGAAGGGGGCAAATAGTTTTTCACACCACTGTATTTTATCAATCAGTTTAATTTTACATATCTGCTTTTCTGTTGTGCTTATATTTACACCGCTGATTGTGGGGGAAAAGTTTAATTTGTTAGAGGTACGGCTTGATAGTTAGATTTAACCTCAGTAAATTATCCAGGCCGCAGGTCTTCGAGGTGTAGCTGCCGGCTGGGTAAGGGGTCGGCCGTTACAAAAGTCCTAGTATGGACACCTGCAGGGATCCATTATATTCATGGTTTTGAATGACAACCCTTTTATGAGTCCTTCTGTGCCAACTTGTACATCCTTGTTTCGTGGGGCTTCCACGTTAGCCGGAAGTGTTTTGGAGTGTCAGGTCCAACGTCAAAGAAGCTGCTTGTCCTTATCCAGGGGAGTGGAGTCGGGTGGAAGAAAGAACAAAGCTCTCCTGGAGGAGTGGAACGTGAAGGAAAAGAAGAAAGAAATTTTGTTACTTTTGTAAGGTGTTCTGTTGTAGTAAAACCTGTATTTGAACACAGGACTCTTTGAGGCTCGATGCTGCTAAATGCTGAAGAAGAAGCCAGAAATAGTGCTCTGTCGTGTGAACCTGAGAGAGTAGATATGACGTAAGATAACCAGCACAGCATCTGCTACACGTTTCTTTGCGCAGGAAGCAAGATGGTGGTTATCTTGACAGGTCTTGCTCAATGCCATTAAAACATTTCCTCTGAATGTTCAAAGCATTTTACTGACATGGAAGTGAGCACCACTGGCCTCTAGTCATTCAGACTGCTTGGCCTGGAATCCCTGAGTTAATGAAGAACTGCATCCACAACTCAAGGGCCAGTGAGAAACTGCCGAGAGCTGCTTGACGCAGGAGCCGCCCTGATGCAGTGCCTATAAAAATGTATTCACCTTTCATTATTATACAACATTCAATGCCAGTGAACTTAATCGGGCTTTTTAGGACATTGATCAGCAGAAAAAATATCTTTAATGATAATGTGAACACAGATATCTGCACAGTAGTGTAAAACTATAAATTGCAAAGTAATGGATGGCGTAAGTATTCACCTCCTCCAGGTCAATATTTAGTAGACATACCTTTGGCAACCATGACAATTTTGGACCACCAGGGGGCGTACCCCTCCCCGAACCCCGACACAGACAGGCTGAGACACCAGTTAAATACAATAAACTTTTATTCTTCAGTGGGAAAGCGCTTTCCATTGCTCCCCACTTTACAGCACAGTACAAAGCACCCAATACGTCACAGTCCTTGTCTCTTCCTCTCTCTCCTTTGCCTCCACTCCTTGTCCCACAAGCTTTGTCCACCTCCACCCGACTCTGGCTCTCTCATTGGTGGTGAGACAGCTCCTTTTATAGCACACCCAGAAGTCCTCCAGGTGTTTCTCGACCTTCTTCTGGCTGCACTTCCAGGTGTGGCCGAAGAGGTCCCTCCAAAGACCCAGCGGCACCCAAAACACCCGCTGTCGGCACCCACAGAACCCAACAGGGCTGCTCCAAACTACAAATCCCAGCATGCCTTGCGGGAATCCGCGGTGCTGTGGCATTATCTCTGGGGAGATAATGACCCAAACATTTTCTCTCCCTCGATCCTTCCACCCGGCTGGCATCTGAGCTGGGCAAGGGTCCTGGCCATCCGTCACACAGTCTTGAGTCTGTGTGAATGGGTGTCTGTCTCTGTTTCTAAGTCTATTAAGAATACAACTAAAATGAAGCTATGAAAAAGCCAAATTAAAATAATGAGATTTTAGCAATTTTTTTAAAATGTTCCACAGTGATAGCCTGACAAATTTCTATTTCAGATTTTCGGTGCGGGAGGCACGGTGGCGCAGTGGGTAGCGCTGCTGCCTCGCAGTTGGGGGACCTGGGTTCGCTTCCTGGGTCCTCCCTGCGTGGAGTTTGCATGTTCTCCCCGTGTCTGCGTGGTTTTCCTCCAGGCGCTCCAGTTTCCTCCCCCAGTCCAAAGACATGCAGGTTAGGTGGATTGGCAATTCTAAATTGACCTTAGTGTGTGCTTGGTGTGTTTGTGTGTGTCCTACAGTGGGTTGGCACCCTGCCCGGGATTGGTTCCTGCCTTGTGCCCTGTGTTGGCTGGGATTGGCTCCAGCAGACCCCTGTGTTCGGATTCAGCGGGTTGGAAAATGGATGGATTTTGGGTGCATAACAGCAAAAGGCCGCCTCACCACTTCTTAACATTTAGGACTTGGGATTATAAGCAGACCTCCATTTGAATATCTAAGGTCACAACTTGGGAGTGTAGGAGGACAGGCATTCCAAAATATAGGATGGAGCAAAATTATTTAAAGCTTTGTAAACAATTAGCAGTATATTAAAGTCAATTCTAAATGACACCGGTAACTAGTATAACGACGCTAAATCTGGTGTGATGTGCTCAAATTTTCTTTTCTAGTTAAGATTCTGGCCGCTGTATTCTGCACTAACTGTAAGCGACTGATGTCTTTCTTAGGTAGTCTTGCTAGGAGTGCATTACTGTAATCACAATCCGTCTACTGACTTCATAGGAAGAGTCACCAGAGACATGAATGTCACTGCCGAGGTAAGTAAACCTCTCAATGACGAGGTCAATACTCTCTTCACAGACAAGACATACTGCTGATGGCCGTGCCCAAGAGGTCATTAAAGGCCTGGCTGTTGGTTTTTATCAGGACACTCACAAGCCCAGACCCTCAGACCACTCACTCAGTCTCTCGAGACCCCCGATCAGAGGCTCCATTGACTCTGCGAAGATCACAGCATCGTCAGCAAAGTCAAGATTCGTGAATCTTTCTTCACCAACAGATGCCCCACAGCCGCTGGACCCCACGACCCTGTCCAACACCCAGTCCATACAAGCATTAAACAGAGTAGGAGCAGAACACACCCCTGACGAACCCCAGAATCAACTGGGAAAAACAAAGAGGTCCTGTCTTCACTCTGCACAGCACAGTACCAGTGTACAGGCCAGCCATGATATCCAGCAACCTCAAGGAGATCCCTCAGGATGTCCCACAGGGCAGCTCGATCAACTGAGTCCAACGCTTTACAAAAATCAACAAAGGCTGCAAACAAACTCTGCCGATATTTGCGTTTGTGCTCCATGAGAACCTTTAGTGCCAGGATGCGGTCAACATTAGACATCTTAGATGTAAAACCAGACTGCTCCAGTCACTGGTAGGTGAGCAAGTCATCATGGATCCTATTGAGGATGACACTAGTGAGGACCATATGAGGCACCAGGAGCAGTGTTATCCCTCTTTAGTTGCCACAATCCAGGCGATCACCCTTCCCTTTCCAGACAAGGATGGCAAGTCCCGTTTTTCAGTCAATTGAGATGACACCAGTCTGCCAAATGGAAGCAAAGATTGTTTTCAATGCCAGGAGGACAGCCTGACCACCAGCCTGGAGAAGTTCACCTCGGATACCACAGATCCCTGCAGCCTTCCCTACCCTCAGCTGGTTCACCACCTGTACAAACTCAATGAGATTAGGAGGACCCAGAGATATCCAACATCCTAGCCAGAGGATCAGCTTGTTCAGGAGAAACCGAAAAGATATTAAGGAGATCTCTTTTTTGATTTTTCATTCCTTTGGGTCAAGTGGCAAATCAAATACATCATTATACTGTTTAAAAAGAAAGTAACTAAGTACAAAACTTTTAAACGCTGCATAAAAAAGGAAGCCTGATGAGATTTACTGTATATTCACCATTAAAGAAAACAGACAGATGAAGATGTAGAAATAGGGCAACATCTAGACGTCACAAATTCCTTTCAGTCCACCTTAAATCTTGACTGGAATATAGCAGGAGTGATGACGAATCCAACAGGTGCTACAAGATATCGATACTGCCCTGATACCATTTTTTTAAAATGTGATTTTCCCTTCATCCTCCTGTTCTATTCAAACAGATTCTGTCATTTAGGTTAATTTGTCCTCCTGGTATCAACCTTCTCTCGCTTTGACCATTCATCGTGTCACTCATTGGCTGTCACCTCCTAGTCTTTCTCCATTCCCATAATAATTCTTGGGGTGTCACCAGACTCGGAGCACCTTTGGAGAACATAAGAGCTCCACCCATTTGAGAAACATTTAAACCGTCGATTGTTTTGTGTTGGCATGTCTGTGCCTCATCTTCATCATTTTGGACATTATAGTCAAACGTTGTATCCCACAGGACCCCCAATGCTCATTTCTACAGTGCATCCAGAAAGTATTCCCAGCACATCACTTTCTCCACATTTTGTTATGTTACAGCCTTATTCCAAAATGGATTAAATTCATTTTTTTCCTCAGAATTCTGCACACAACACCCCATAATGACAACGTGAAAAAAGTTTACTTGAGGTTTTTGCAGATTTATTAAAAATACAAAAACTGAGAAATCCCATGTCCATAAGTATTCACAGCCTTTGCTCAATACTTTGTCGATGCACCTTTGGCAGCAATTACAGCCTCAAGTCTTTTTGAATATGATGCCACAAGCTTGGCACACCTATCCTTGGCCAGTTTCGCCCTTTCCTCTTTGCAGCACCTCTCAAGCTCCATCAGGTTGGATGGGAAGTGTCGGTGCACAGCCATTTTAAGATCTCTCCAGAGATGTTCAATCGGATTCAAGTCTGGGCTCTGGCTGGGCCACTCAAGGACATTCACAGAGTTGTCCTGAAGCCACTCCTTTGATATCTTGGCTGTGTGCTTAGGGTCGTTGTCCTGCTGAAAGATGAACCGTCGCCCCAGTCTGAGGTCAAGAGCGCTCTGGAGCAGGTTTTCATCCAGGATGTCTCTGTACATTGCTGCAGTCATCTTTCCCTTTATCCTGACTAGTCTCCCAGTCCCTGCTGCTGAAAAATATCCCCACAGCATGATGCTGCCACCACCATGCTTTACTGTAGGGATGGTATTGGCCTGGTGATGAGCGGTGCCTGGTTTCCTCCAAACGTGACGCCTGGCATTCACACCAAAGAGATCAATCTTTGTCTCATCAGACCAGAGAATTTTCTTTCTCATGGTCTGAGAGTCCTTCAGGTGCCTTTTGGCAAACTCCAGGTGGGCTGCCATGTGCCTTTTACTAAGGAGTGGCTTCCATCTGGCCACTCTACCATACAGGCCTGATTGGTGGATTGCTGCAGAGATGGTTGTCCTTCTAGAAGGTTCTCCTCTTTCCACAGAGGACTTCTGGAGCTCTGACAGAGCTTCTTCCACTTATAGATGATGGAGGCCACTGTGCTCATTGGGACCTTCAAAGCAGCAGAAATTTTTCTGTAACCTTCCCCAGATTTGTGCCTCGAGACAATCCTGTCTCGGAGGTCTACAGACAATTCCTTTGACTTCATGCTTGGTTTGTGCTCTGACATGAACTGTCAACTGTGGGACCTTATATAGACAGGTGTGTGCCTTTCCATATCATGTCCAGTCAACTGAATTTACCACAGGTGGACTCCAATGAAGCTGCAGAAACATCTCAAGGATGATCAGGGGAAACAGGATGAGCCTGAGCTCAATTTTGAGCTTCATGGCAAAGGCTGTGAATACTTATGTACATGTGCTTTCTCAGTTTTTTTATTTTTTAATAAATTTGCAAAAACCTCAAGTAAACTTTTTTCACGTTGTCATTATGGGGTGTTGTGTGTAGAATTGTGAGGAAAAAAATGAATTTAATCCATTTTGGAATAAGGCTGTAACATAACAAAATGTGGAAAAAGTGATGCGCTGTGAATACTTTCCGGATGCACTGTATATGTTCAATCTTTACTTACACTCCATGCTTGCATTTCTCACACTAGGCGTCGTCTACAGTCTTACCTGTCGCGAGCTTCACAAGAAAACCAAGAAAGTCTACACAACAGTCCATGATAAAACATCTTTATTTTAGCTCTCACACTTGGCGGGATGGAAAGGGAGGCACAAGTTCTCCTCGGGTGCATCTCATCCTTGTTACAGATAGAAGCAAGTGGATCCCACCGCAGCCGTGCTTTGGCGATACTTTTGTGGAAGCGGAGCACTAACTTTTCAGCATGATGGACTTTACAACAAAGCTAGAGATGCACGACATTGGCCCTCAGCTCCTTCCATGGTGCCACATCTCTCACAAAATAGAAAGATCGAGCAAAAAGGATCTCGACTTGTGGACCCCCCTGTTACATCTTATGGACAAATCCTGTGCATCTCATCATAAAACACGAGGATCTCCGTGCCTCGAGGTAAAGCCCAGAGCTCATGGTGGAGCCACCCTGGAGGTGATGGCTCACGGTTATTGCAATTGTTTTTAGTTCCTTGGTCCATAAATCCAAGAAAATCAAAAAAAACAAAAAAAACAGAATTCCCAGAAGACTGTTATAGATTAAAAATAAAAAGACAAAGATAATACTAGAGAGGTAAACATAATTTTTTTCATTTGTAAATAAATAAACTCTTAAATCTATTTCATACTCAGGAGCAGGCAACATATCCTTCATATAAAAGGCCCACATGCTAGTGTTTTCAACAATCAAAAACCAACACATTTCATCCCTGTCAGAAATAAAACTATTAAATGGATTAGTAAAAGGGGATGACGTTTACGAGAGGATGAAAACTTCAAACCAATGAGCTGAGAGCCTTGAAGCCTCTGACAAATCGGGTGAGGTCGGTTAGCATCTGTCAGGAGGTGACGGCGCTGGCCGGCTGGAAGGTGAGACACAGGGGTTCGCCGCCGTCCCTCAGACGACGTTTGCTTCAGGCGTGGTGACTCGGTTCAGCTCACTTCCACACAGCTGTTCTCGTGAACACCGCAGAGACTCGATGGACAGGCTCTGACTGGACAGGATGCTGCTAAGACTCTGCTCTTGGCCATCTCGGGGATGGGCTTCGATTTCCACCTGCACTTCAATGTTGTTTCCTTCCCTACAACGTAAGATACAAGCTATTGTAAGAACGTGAACCAAGAAAAAAAAAATCTACTCTGCAATATTGAAGGAATGAGAAGATGTGAAACATCATAATTAAAGAGGAGGGGGTAACATAAATCATATGCATGGTGCCAATGGCATCAAAACAGCCCTTTTGTATATTGAAGAGCAAGAAGACATATTGAACAGCTGCTGACATTCTGATGCTGAGGAGACTGCGGAACACTGTGACACTTTGACAAGTCGTACTGTACCATATAAATGATCAAAATCTTTTATATCCATACTTTTAACTCTATTAGGTCTAATTTTTTTTTTCCTTTTTGTCCCTGGGATGAATATTTTTCCAAAAAACTCACGTTTCCTGAAAAACACACAAAGCAATGGTTTCACACATAAATCAATATAAAATACTTATTTATGAGAAAGGTCATTAAAGTATGTAAATTCATATACAGGTGCATCTCAATAAATTAGCATATCATCAAAAAGTTAATTTATTTCAGTAATTCAATTCAAAAAGTGAAATTCATATATTCTATAGATTCATTACACACAGAGTAATATATTTCAAATGTTTATTTCTTTTTATTTTGCTGATTATGGCTTATAGCTAATGAAAACCCAAAATTCAGTATCTTAGAAAATTAGAAGATTGTGAAAAAGTTCAATATAGTAGACTCCTGGGGCCTCATGTATAAACGGTGCGTACGCACAGAAATGTTGTGTAAGAACGTTTCCACGTTCAAATCGCGATGTATAAAACCTACACTTGACGTAAAGCCACACACTTTTCCACGGTACCTCATACCCTGCTGTACGCAAGTTCTCCGCTCGGTTGTGCAGACTGGCGGCACCCAGCGTCAAAGCAGTGGTACTGTTCCTGTGTGGTTACCCTTTCTTAGATCCACATCCACGACGGCGGCTTTATCAAATACACTGAAATTAACTGCATATCATTCATAAATTTAATGCATCTGATTGTAATTAGGGGCGGCACGGTGGCACAGTGGTAGCGCTGCTGCCTCGCAGTTGGGAGATCTGGGGACCTGGGTTCGCTTCCGGGGTCCTCCCTGCGTGGAGTTTGCATGTTCTCCCCGTGTCTGCGTGGGTTTCCTCCGGGCGCTCCGGTTTCCTCCCACAGTCCAAAGACATGCAGGTTAGGTGATTTGGTGATTCTAAATTGGCCCTAGTGTGTGCTTGGTGTGTTTGTGTGTGTCCTGCAGTGGGTTGGCACCCTGCCCGGGATTGGTTCCTGCCTTGTGCCCTGTGTTGGCTGGGATTGGCTCCAGCAGACCCCCATGACCCTGTGTTCAGATTCAGCGAGTTGGAAAATGGATGGATGGATTGTAATTAACCTGTAACAATATAATGGTCCACAGACTGGTCAAACTATTCCAAATACCATAATTGCTTTAGCGTTGTTACTCTCACTGCATCTTCTTCTTCTTCCGTCAGCTGCTCCTATTAAGGGTTGTCACAGCAGATCATCTTTTTCCATATTACTCTCACTGCACCACTTGGAGTATTTATATCACTGTATCACAGTGTGAATCACAGCTGTACAGAGATTGGAAAGAGAATTATCGGTATACAGCATCAAGCACTCGCTGCCTCAGCCATTCGCTATTTGAACTGCTCTCATCCGACCAATGCTTCAGAGCCTTTTCTGTTCGGACCTAGCGGTTCGCAAACAGTTTCATCCCAAGAACTATAAACGCACTCAATCAGTCCATCAAGTGCTCCTTGTATACTTTTTGTACTTGCAAGTTACCGTGAGGTAATTGTACTTATGATACAGTTATAATATTGCACAACCTGAGCCACTTTATTAAGCGCGTATTTACATATGATGACGATATCATTTTTAAGATGAAATGCAGCAAAATATGTTGCTTATATTATACAGATAAAACTTTAACTACACGGTGCCTCAGCGCTAGCGAGCTTGAGCTTCGTTCACGGATTGTTCCTGCCTCGCGCTGTATTCATGCTGTGACTGGCGCGACACTGGAAGGATAGACGGATAGAATAATTAAACATTAAGAAGAAATTTTGATGTTCCTTAAAAGTTTTGAAGAATCGGTGTTCTGAGCTTACAGATGGCTTAACGTCTATTACAGAGCTGATTGTGTGGCGATTGGGTATTTGGAGAAAGAAAAGTAAGGACAGGAATTGGGGGTTAGTACGTTAGAAAAAGACAGTACTTCTGTAATAAATTATTTCACTGAAGGTCGCGCATGGCGCAGCAAGCATCTTGTTGCTGTAAGACATGAACAAGCACTGCGCCACCGTGTTCCCATGTTTAATAACATGTTTAACTCCTATCATCATGAAAACGATATCACGTATACTTCTCAGTATTTTAATTATTCAGAGAGCTGTAATATTACGAACGTAATGGATTCTGTGTCCTGTCAGAGGAAGAGCACGTAGTGATTCAAGCACATAGAGCACATATAAGATCAAATACAGAACAAAGCATTTAATGTGCTACTTTAGTTACGATGGGATTTGAGAAACTAGTAAATTAAATGATTTTAAGATGAAGTTTATGATGTTCTACTTTAATGACAAAATAAACTACGTGATTAAAGTGGACATTTCAAGATTAAAGTTGACATTTCGTGCTTTTTTCACACTGTGTGCCTTTTTTTTTCACTGTACCCTAATAAGCTTTCATATGACACTCAGACGTTGGGCTACAAGTCGCCTTTTCACGCTGACTTTGATATGTGACAACTTTTTTATTTCGGGCACTTTGAGACTTTGTGAACTTGAGCTTTCGAGTTTCTCTGACACGCTATGTCACTCGATCAACTTCCTTTTGTTGCTTATATAACTGTTTAAACCAACAAATAGTACATTTTTCTTTGCCTCCATTTGGTATTCACTGAAATTCTTCTATTTTTCCTCGTACTTTTGCCATTGCCTTTTCACAGAACGCTGGTCGTAAGGGCTATTTATATTGATTTGCATATTCAAAGAGGCGTAATTCTGGGAGGAGTTGGGGCGGGACAGCAAGCGCGTGCACGTGCGTTTATTTTCACGCTGAGCGGGATTTAAGTAGTGGAAGAACGCAGAAGTTGGCGAACGCACAGATTCCTGCATCTGGAATTTTCTGTGCGTAAGCACATTTCGGCTTTTGTGCTTACGTCATGTTATAGTGCGAATTCTACGTACGGCGTTATGCATGAGGCCCCTGGTGTCCCACTCCACTCCGCTAATTAACCCAAAACTCCTGCAAAGGGGTCCTGAGCCTTGAAATGGTCTCTCAGCCTGGTTCAGTAGGCCACACAATCAGACTGCTGACTTGACAGTGGTCCAGAAGACAGTCATTGAGACCCTCACTCCACAAAGAAGGGAAGCCACAAAAGGTCATTGCTAAAGAAACTGGCTGTTCACAGAGTGCTGTATCCAAGAATATGAATGGAAAGTTGAGTGGAAGGAAAAAATGTGACAGCAGAAAAAGGTGCACAAGCAACAGGGATAACCGCAGTCATGAGAGGATTGTGAAGAATTTGGGGGGGATTCCCAAGGAGTGGACTGTGGCTGGATGGAGTCAGCGCTTCAAGAGCCACCACACACAGACGTGTCCGGGACGTGGGCTACAACTGTCACTGCATTCCTTGTGTCGAGCCACTCCTGAACCAGAGACAACGTCAGAAGCATCTCACTGGGGCTAAGGAGAAAACGGACTGGACTGTTAACAGCTCAGTGGTCCAAAGTCCTCTTTTCAGATGAAAGTCAATTTTGTATTTCATTTGGACACCGCAGTCCCAGAGTCTGGAGGAAGAGTGGAGAGGCACAGAATCCAAGTTTGTTGAGGTCCAGTGTGAAGTTTCCAGAGTCAGTGATGATTTGGGGAGCCATGTCATCTGCTGGTGTTGGTCCACTTTGTTTAATTTATCAAGTTCAAAGTCAGCACAGCCAGCCGTCTACCAGGACATCTTAGAGCACTTCATGCTTCCCTCTGCTGACAAGCTTTATGGAGATGCGGATTTCATTTTCCAGCAGGACGTGACACCTGCCCACACTGCCAAAAGTACCAATGACCTGGTTTAATGACAATGGTGGGTATCACCATGCTTGATTGGCCAGCAAACTCTATCCATCCATCTATTCATTATCCACAACTTATCCGAGGTCAGGTCGCGGGGGCAGCAGCCTAAGCAGGGAAGTCCAGACCTCCCTCTCCCCGGCCACCTCCTCCAGCTCCTCTGGGAGGACCCTGAGGCGTTCCAAGGCCAGCCAGGAGATATAATCCCTCCAGCGTGTCCTGGGTCTGCCCCATGGCCTTCTCCCAGTAAACTCGCCTGACCTAAACCCCATAGAGCAGGGGTGGGCAGCGTCGGTCCTGTAGAGCTGCAGTGGCTACAGGTTTCCATTCCAACCCAATTGCTTAATTAGAAACCAATCCTTGTCAATCTCAGACCTTATTTAATTTTGTGGCTTGTTGCTCTGCAATGTAAGGTTCTTATATCGTAGGATATCCTACAAATGATTTGAAGCCTAAAAAGGATAATTTTCAATCTGTCACATTTTCTATTGAGTGTTTTATTAAATCAAATAGAACCTGAAGAACACACACATGTAAATGAAAACAACCTAGATGGAGAACTGTTGGCTGCTTTGTCATTTACATCTTATTGTTAATAAGGAGCCATTAAAACAGTGAATTCAGCTGTTTGACTGAAATAAGCAGTTAAAGGTGGGGAACCTTAACAAGTGAGACCACTAAAATGAAGCCTCAAAATGCCACTTAAGCAATAAGGGCTTCATCAGCAATAATTGATTCTCATTAAGAAACTGGGTTGGAACAAAAACCTGCAGCCACTGCGGCTCTCCAGGACCGACATTGCCCACCCATGCCATAGAGAATCTAAGGGGTATTGTCAAGAGGAAGATGAGAGACACCAGAGCCAACAAGGCAGATGAGCTGAAGGCCGCGATCAAAGCATCCTGGGCTTCCATAACTTCTCAGCAGTGCCACAGGCTGATCACCTCCATGCCAGTCATTCACGCAAAAGAAACCCGGGCCAAGTACTGAGGGCCTACATGGACAGACTTTTCAGTAGGCCAACATTTCTGCATTAAAAATATTTTTTTTATTGGTCTTATATAATATTCTAATTTTCTGAGATACTGAATTTTGAGTTTTCATTACCTGTAGGCCATAATCAGCAAAATGAAAAGAAATAAACGCTTGAAATATATCACTGTGCGTAATGAATCTATATAATACAGGAGTTTCACTTTTTTTAATTGAATTACTGAAATAAATTCACTTTTCGATGATATTCTAATTTATTGAGATGCACCTGCATATTGAAGAGCAAGAAGACATTATACCTGCCGACATTCTGATGCTGAGGCGACTGCGGAACACTGTGACACTTTGGCAAGTGATACTGTACCATATAAACGATCAAAATCTTTTATATCCATAATTTTAACTCTATTAGGTATTCATTTTTTTACCTTTTGCCCTTGGGATGAATATTTTTCCAAAAGACTCTGTTTTCTGAGAAACACACAACACAATGGTTTCATACATAAATCAATATAAAATACTAATTTATGAGACATGTCCTTACAGTATATAAATTCATATACTTATTACATGCCTTTTTGTCTCATCACTCATAAGCTGAAAGGCACTTTCTGGAAAAAAAAACAGCTTGACGTTGTCGAGTGGCTGGTAATTCGTCGTGTTGCACTAGCATGCTGTGTCATTTGATGAAGTCCAGTTGCCAGTTCACCTCCCTCAGATCTACGTCTGTGTGGTCCTCCTAGGGCGAACTTTGCCGTAAGCACGTCAGTGAGACAAGTGTGTCCAGCATTACATTCAGCTGGGGACTGATCAGCTGATGCAGGAACCTGACTTTCGTTTTCGATCTCCAGATCACTTGCATCAAAATCGGAGTTTGATAAGTCAGAGTCCGATTCAGCAATAACACACAAAAAATAAATAAACAATATGCAAAGAGTATTTTGGTTTGCACAGTCACTTCACTCTCTTGCCCGATATCGATGCCATTCTAGATGCTGCTTACTCTACGCTACTCACATACACAGAGATTTAAGATCAGGTCAATGAGTCTAACAGTCCTCTGAGCAAAGAGAGTCTACCTATAACATAATGGTGAGTTTCATCGACGTTTAGTTTTTTTTTGGTGCCTCTGCCCCTGAATGACACCATTAGTTGACATCCATCCTCACGGCTACATGTCGACAAACATCGACATCCACCCTAAAAGAGTTAAACTGAAAATGCGAGATAGCATTGGTCTACATTACCTCAGATAAGCAGGCTACCACTGTAATAATAATAATAATAATAATACATTGTATTTTTATAGCTGAAATTAAAATGATAAGACAGCCTGCTGGGAAGGTCAAGATGAATGAAGACACAGCAGACTAAGTACAAAAGTTAACCAGAACATATCTCCAAGGACTGCCCCATCAAGGAGGTCTACTTAAACCCTTCCAAGAAATAGAAACACCTAAGGCTACTGTACCTCAGTGACATTTCCTGAGTCTCACTGAACATGCTCCCTGCCAAAGCCACCGTGCTGGCCGACTGGTTGTCATTCTCCTTTGCACTTTCCCTCTCCTGGTGGCTTCTCGTTGAGCTGGGCAGAGTGACCACTTCATGGATGCTGTTTTCACTTATGGCGGGGTTGGGATGGCCAGTCCAGTGGTCAATCACTATAGAAGAGATTTTTTAAAAAGTTTTGTCAGGCTAAGGGACTATGCTTTAATTGTAATTAAATACAGTACTCTGTCACAAAAAATATTTTGGATGTAAAAAATAAAGACATTTCAAATTTTTTTATAATGGTTGGCACTGCTACATTACAGCTCCAGTGACCTCGGGTTGAACTGAAGACCTGGAGTTCACAAACGTTTTTAAGCCAAGACACCCCCCCCCCCCCCCCCCCCCCAATGTTGTCCAATTTGGACCAAGCCCCCACAAAACTGACTGGGCATGGTATTGGTTTTTGCTAACAGCAGATCCATGGCTTGAGTTTGGACAATAGCTGACCTATTATTCAGAGCAAATGCTTAACTATAGCAGATTATTGACAAATATGTGTTCATATATCATGTGACAGCTCTGAGCTGGGGCACTCAACCTTTTTTTCTTGGCGTACTACCAACATGTTGAATGTAAATTGACAAGTACCAAACTCTAAGCAGACACAATTATATGTGAGATTTCTTTCCCTAATTTTGCATTTGAGAATTTTAATATGGGATTAATGATAGCTGTGTATGGGTCTATGGTTTTAAATTGTCTATGTATATGTCAAAAGTTGTTTTTAATTACAGTAGAATCTCAATTATCCACTGCCTGATTTACCAAGATTCCGCATTATTCAAGGCAAACCTGTCACATATGCATGTCTATGGATTACTTTCTGGGCTCATCTGAGGAATAATAATAATAATAATAATAATAATAATAATAAAAATGAATGAATGAATGAATTAATTAATTACATATATATAGCACTTTTCTCATTTTTTAAAGTGCTTTACACAGACAATACTGTATATCCTCTTTAATAAAATCCCTGTGTGCGTCCAGGTGTCCGTGTGTGGGTGTCTTCTGGTGAAGTGCGCATGCGCGGGGCACGGTGCGATGCGTGATATTACTGTCAGAGAAAGTTAGAGGCGTTTTACGGAAATACAAACCAGTATTACTGCGAGAGGAAATTAAAAGCACACAATACAGTGACGCATATTACAGCCACATACAAGCCAGTATTACTGTCAGAGGAGATTAAAGGCATATTACCGACGCACACGCCTGTATTACCGCCAAAGAAAATTAAAGGTATATTACGGACGTACAAGCCAGCGGACAGTATTACTGTCACAGATAATTAAAGACATACAATACACGGTGGCAGCCCACAAAGAACGGTCAGCTCAGCAAGTAAACATCAACAAAAGAAAGGCAGAAAGAAAGAAAAATACGACCACAAAAAGAATGAGGTCAAAGTCCCTTGCCATTTAATATAGACTGTTCCTACTAATGTTTATGCACTACTGTTCTAGCGCCCATTATTGTAACGGGCTTAATGACTAGTAATAATAATAATAATTATAATAATAAGTAGGGAGCTCCGCCCCCTGCCCGCTTCGCTTGTCCACCCCTGGGTTTGGTTTCCCGAATATATACAATTTTAAGAGATTATTATTTTCATGGCAATTGTTACATATGCATTATTTTCACTTCTACTTTAAAACTTTTGTAAAAACAATATTTGGAATTAACTTTTCTTCGAGATTGCATTGAATTTTGATTCCGTGTTTGGACTTACATCGTGACAACACACCGTACAACTGCCTGTGAGTGAATATCGTTTCTTTCTCTCTAATAAATAGAACGACTTTCTCGAATGTTTCTCCATGCTCTTTCTTCTTTGCTTTGTCGTTGACGTGTCATCTCGAACGTATAAAATGATTGTCCTGATAAAATTTATAAGAGCTGAGAATGCAGGAAGTGTGTCTGACAAAAGCATTGACACGACTGAGAGGTTAGATGACTGTGGTCTTGCTTGAAAATAGTTGTAAGTAGGGCGTGACTTGAAAGAATCTCATGTTAAAAGTCTCCATCTCACAGGACTTCATACTGCAACAACGTTTTTGGAATCTTTTAATTCTCGCTGGCAACATGAATTATACGATCTACAAGGTTCCGACTTAAATTTTAAATCCAAACAATATATTCAACCTCTTTTCGCTGTTCCATTATTTCACGAGTAATAATTTCCATTTGTTTGCGCTAATGCGATCTTTCCTATCCTTTTTTTGAGACTTTAGAATTTTTGTACTTACATTATCTCTAACCTGCTGTGCATGTGTATAGCGCCAACATTTTTTAATTCTTTACAATGTTCTACTTTGTCATCTACTCTTTGTCCTTTATTTCCGGCCCCGGGTTTGGTTAAATCTCTTTCTCGCAGGTTGTATTACGCTGCTCACGTTGTGAAGGGGGGGCTAAACGCACGCTAAGGAGATGCTTTTGGGTCATCTGCTGTCTTTCCTCTTTTCGTGCTACACGTCAATCATTTAAAAGCCTGTACAGCACCTGTCCTTTTGTCAATTCGTGTATCTGACGCTCACGTTATGAAGAGGGAAGGGCTGATCGCACGCTAAGAAGAACCATTCGGATCATCTACTGGATTGCCGCTGCTGCTGGCAAGCTGCGTGTTCTGCTTGTCACGCTGCGCGTCGATCATTCAAAAGCCTGTACAGCAGCTGTCCTTTTGTCTCGCGGGACGTCAAAGATGTCTTCCGAGAAGATCACGTCTCGTCTCCCTCATCTCGCTCCCAAGATTTTTTTTTGATAATAGAGAGATAATAATAATCCATCCATCCATCCATTTTCCAACCCGCTGAATCCGAACACAGGGTCACGGGGGGTCTGCTGGAGCCAATCCCAGCTAACACAGGGCACAAGGCAGGAACCAATCCCAGGCAGGGTGCGGACACACACAAACACCAAGCACACACTAGGGCCAATTTAGAATCGCCAATCCACCTAACCTGCATGTCTTTGGACTGTGGGAGGAAACCGGAGCGCCCGGAGGAAACCCACGCAGACACGGGGAGAACATGCAAACTCCACGCAGGGAGGACACGGGAAGCGAACCCGGGACTCCTAACTGCGAGGCAGTAGCGCAACCACTGCGCCACCATGCCGCCCAATAATAATAATAATAATAAATTAATTACATTGTTATAGCACTTTTCCCGCTTCTTAAAGTGCTTTACACCACTTCACCCAGCACCAATCTGTAACATTGTGATGTGACAGCAGCCATTATTGCACCAGTATGCTCAGCACACATTAGCTATTAGGTGGTAAAAGGGCTAGAGAGATAGCCAGTTACAGACAGATGGTGATTTGGGGGCCAGAATGAATGAGGCCATGATGGGCAATTTAGCCACGACCCCGGGATAAACCCTACTCATTTTGAAAAATGCCCTGGGATTATGAATGACCACCGGGAGTCAAGACTTTGGTTTTACATGTCATCCAAAGGACGGTGCCATTTTTATAACACAGTGTGCCCATCACTGCTCTGGGGTATTGGGATATACATGTAGACCACAGGGTATGCGCCCCCCTTCTGGTTTCACCAACACCTCTTCCAGTAATAATCCTAGTTTCTTCCTAGATGGTCCAGGCCTGAGTATACTTAGCTTCAGGTGTGTACTACCACCCAGGGTCGAGAGGGGGTGCTGGCACTAACTTTGTCCTCTTCTGTTTCCTCTGCAGTGCTGAGAACATACTCCGCGAGGTTGAATCCACCACCACCTCTAAATCCCACAGATGCCAGAAGAGATGTTCCACTCTGAGTAGCACTAATTCTAAATAATTCTGGATTGTATTCTAGGAATTACAAAGCCTGAAAGCTTCTCTCTTAGTTTTGGACCCTTTTGTTCTATTTTGTGTCCATAGCATTCATTTTGTGTTTATTTTGTTCAGTTTGATCAAACCAGGTTTGTGCCCCAGCATTTCCTCATGGCACTTGCAGTCCTTTACCAGAATACAAAGTGGGTGGGCGAGGAGGCGGTGACTGTGGGAATATGGGCGTGACCCACTCACCACTCCCCAGCTCCACCCCTTTAGGTATTGCCAGTGTGTGGCCAGCGTTGACTGTGTACACACGTGCTCTACTGTTTCAGTCACTTACGAATGTTGTGCTCATTTCAGAGCGCTGTGGGGAACAACCAGTGGGAAGTGTGAACCCACGTTCTCTGGGTCAGAGGCAAGCACTTTACGCTGTGACCCTAACTAGAGAGTTCTGACCACCACAACCGGTGTGCTCCTCTGGTGACGCCAGCTGATCTCCGTCTCCCTCCGTGTCAGCCCTTATCTTCTTGTGCACCCATCCACAATATAAATCCCAACCTTATTGAAAATTGAATTGCTGTAGGCTCACACGAAGCATCTTCAGTGCAAAGATTTGCTCTGTGGTGAGCTCTAAACTTGTGTTTCTCTGGCTCAGAGGTGGGCACTTAACTAAATGGAGACCTCCATTCATCAGCCCTGTCTCTAACCACTGTGACCGGTGTACTCTCCTGGTGACACCACGCTGATCTCACTCTCTGTGTCCGTCCCCACCTTCTCTACACAATGTCGCCATTACATCGGCCATCCGCATTATTCGAGTTTTCAGCTATCCAACATGGCTTTGGTCCACATTGCCTTGGATAATCGTGATTTGACACAGAATTAAAAAGGACTCTGAGTACTTACAAAAAATAAAAAGTTAAATATGAATCCACATAATAAGCAAGCGGACTCACAAGTTATCTTTAACTTATGGTCAACAAAAGAGAAAAAAATAAGTCACAGACAGCGCCATCTTAACACTTAAGGCAGTTGCCCGAAGGCCCCACAAACACAGGGGCCCAGAGGCGTGACCACGGGGGGGCTGGCGTGGGCACTGCCCCCCCCGCCCCCCAGAGACAAGCCGTGCCCACCCTGCGAAATGCTCTGTCTGTCCAATGAAAACCCTGGAGAAGAATAACATTTGATTTTCAAAACTGAGTTGCTTTCCAATCGGCCCGTTTGAATTTGGAGCGTATCCGTCAGTGTCTCCTCCACTAGACCGGCACCGTGCTGCTCACAGTTCACTTCGCCGCACGTTTTGAACCTGTTGACTGCATTCTTTAATTAAAACAGCGTATAAATTCCATTCTTCTTTTATTTTCTGGTTGGTAACACCAAAGGCTATGCATAGGTGGCTTATTAAAAAGCAGACATCTTCAACCTCTGTCCCTCCGCAAGCTGCTGGCTCCACGGTTGAGCCCAGCACCGCTGCTACCAACACGGAGCACAGCACACCCACGTCTGGAACTGAAACTCCAAAAGATGTAGATAAGCCTACACAATCCTCCAGCTCTGCACCCGTGTCGGGTACTCCAAACCTCTGCCTTCAACAAAATATACAGTCCGGTCTGCCTGACTTAAATATGGATAGCCCATCCCAGCCCATTTTAATTAATTATCCCAAGCGCGCATTCGGAAAGACACTCAGATGTTTCAGTGCAAGCTGGTATCAGTCTCGACCATGGCTTGAATATTCTGTTGTCCGTGATGGCAGCTTTTGCTTTGCCTGCCGCAAATTTAGTGTTTCCAATTCGGACCGTGAGGACATATTCACCAAACACGGCTACACTAATTGGAAAAAAGCTGTAGAAAAAGATGGTGGCGGCTTCCACAAACACGCGTCTAGTATCCCGCACGTCAGAGCCATGTCTGCATCACAGCACTCATCATTGGTGTGTCTTCAGCTGCATGCGAAAGCTCTTTCTCTACTTTGAACCCGCATTCTCACTCCACTCCGCCGAACAATGCTGCATTCAAGGAAGAGAAATTTAGTCTTTCTGGCACATGAGAAAAACATCACAGAAAATCTAGACGTGAATGAATTTATTTCAGAATTTGTCAAGAGTAACCGCAGACTGGTCTTGTAGATAATATCCAGGGTTAAACACTGGAAACCGATGTCCTATAGCCTCCCATGACTACAATAAGCCACGTTTCTGTTCTCGTTCTCATATGTTGTACACATTTGACTTTACTGATATTTACCTTGTAGATGTAGTTCTATATTTGTTCACAAAAAATAATAATACAAGTTCCATTGCCTCTGTTAATTTTATTGAACAATAGGTTATGATTCTATGTTGTTATTATTATTTGACCCCCTACAAAAATGGGGATGGATGGATGGATATTTTTTGCCCACCAGACAAGCCAAATGCCATCCCACACATGATGTTCTGGTCACACCTCTGCAGGGGCCCCATGCTACTCTATGTATGTTGTGACTTGCTGAGTGGTTGTGTGGGTAGGGTGCCCAATGCACTGCCTTTCCCAGGGGCCTATAATGCTGTTAAGATGACCCTGGCCACAGATGATTCGATGTCAATGTGAAGGCTGCAGTTTAGCCTGTTCATGCATTTATTGGGGCGGCACGGTGGCGCAGTGGGTAGCGCTGCTGCCTCACAGTTGGGAGATCTGGGGACCTGGGTTTGCTTCCTGGGTCCTCCCTGCGTGGAGTTTGCATGTTCTCCCCTTGTCTGCATGGGTTTCCTCCCACAGTCCAAAGACATGCTGGTTAGGTGGATTGGTGATTCTAAATTGGCCCTAGTGTGTGCTTGGTGTGTGTGTGTGTGTCCTGCGGTGGGTTGGCACCCTGCCCAGGATTGGTTCCTGCCGTGTGCCCTGTGTTGGCTGGGATTGGCTCCAGCAGACCCCCGTGACCCTGTGTTCGGATTCAGCGGGTTGGATAATGGATGGATAGATGTATTTATTGTTTAAGGAAGGATGAAGGTTACCAAACATTGGCGACTCTAAAGTCGTTAATGATTGATTAATATTAATAACACTAAAACAAAATGTGTAACAACATGTGCATTTTATTATTAATCACTAGCTAACATAGCTGAAATACCCAGCATTGCAAGGGAAGAGAATAAAGTGTTTGTTTTTTTAATTGTTTGAGAAAAATATCATTAAAAAAACACAACTTTAAAAATAAAAATAAATTAACAAACAGTGAAGACTCACTAATGTGTTTGTCTTGTGGTCTTATATGAATGTTATCATCCAGTTGACGCTCAGAACCGGCCAACTCTATTTAATTGCAAAAGCAACAGGGGGGGCGCGGTGGTGCACAAACATAAAGAATGCTGGCAGACACCTCCAGTTCGCCCTCTGGTGGTCATTCTGAGTGTCAACTGAATGATAACATGCATACAAGACCACCCATCCTACCCAGAAGAGGGTGGGTCAGGGTCGATTTTTAGCCAACCAATGAGAAACATGTGTACCAAGTTTCATGAAAATCAGTCCAGTCGTTCGGAAATGATGCTGGAACATACACACACACAGACACATTGATTTTTATATATATAGTTTGTTAACATTTGTCTTTTTTCTTCTTTCTGCACTATCCTGTCAATTTGTAACGCTGACACAGCAAACAAGTTTCCCAAAACTGAAAACTGTGTGACGTTGACAGATCGGACCAGAGAAAGAGAAACACACAGGCGCTTCGCAGGCTGAGAAAGAGAAACACTCACAAGTTACAATGCTCACAAAAGTCCGTTTGACTAAGCATGTCGTTCAGGGACTGGGTACACAATGGGCCATCTTACAATACAATACAATACAATACAATACAATACAATACAATACAATTTATTTTTGTGTAGCCCAAAATCACACAAGAAGTGCCGCAATGGGCTTTAACAGGTCCTGCCTTATGACAGCGCCCCAGCCTTTACTCTCTAAGAAGACAAGGAAAAGGATCTTAACACAATGCGCACTGGCCAGGGGCCCAAGGAGCAAAGGGGCCCACGATGTTTCTGATGCCTATGTGTGTTTGTGTTTTGCTGTCAAACCAGAGGTCCCAGTGCACTACTTTTCCCCAGGAGCCTGTGATGCTGTTAAAACGGCCCTGGGTACATCCTGAGATGTGTTGGCTCAAAGAGGTGAGGAGTGATACAGAGATGTTATCTCGGACCCCACAGGCAAGAAGAGGCAATGGGCACTGTGAGAGAATAATTTGGAGGTAACAATAGTTAAGTACTTTGATTTGAAGTGCACATTGAAATATTTGAGTATTTATTTGTCATGAAGAGAGCTAGTGAAATGGTTAAGTAAATTAAAGTCAAGAATGCACTAGGAGGAAGGTTGATGTCACACAGAAAATGTACCAGGAGATGAATTAAGAGATCAGCAGATGTCCTATAAACAACAAGACTGGACAGCTGTCACATACATAGCGATTTCTAGGGTAATAGCTGAACCTAAGAAATATGAGAAGAGCGTCATACAAGAGACTTGTATTTTGGATAAGTTATTTGGGTGTAAATCGATGAACCAATCAGAGTACACATATGCATTAATCAGCTCTGTTATGTAAATTCAGTTGTTCATAAAGCGGACCTCTGCCCTTACTTTTTTGACCTACTGTGATGAATGCTCCCTCTTCAGTATTTGCTGTAGAGTAAATAATAAAAGACACGATGGACAAGCTTCCTCCTGCCTGATTACTAAATCAGAGGTTTCATCAAACTTGTCCTATCTATTTAATTAATATGTTGGTTTCTTAGTTTCTACCACAGCAGTGGAGACAGAATAAGGTCAACGAGAACTGTAGAACTTTTTCAGGTATGTTTATTTAAAAAGGTACGAAGCCCCATAGGTGTCCAAAAGAGTGTAACTGCAGACCGCAGTAAGTATGTGGTCAGTCACACAATGCCTGAACATCATGAAACCCCCTCAGGGTCAGTCACGAAACGAACATCACATTACACTATGGTTAAGATTAGGGTTATGGGAGGGCTATCTGAATCAAAGGGGGTTTCATGACTGATGGTGTGGGCCTTACATGACCTACGTTATAGGTATTGTAGGCTGCAGTTAGACACATCTTTAGGTGTCAGGCAAAAATAAAAATTTTGATGTGAGCATCAGCAGGCTTTGCACCCATGTTACCCAAACTATTCTATAACATTTCAGTAATATATACAGCTTTGATGCTGATCTTTCTGATCATAAAATAGGTTGTTACGATAGCGATTGACGAGAAAAATTCATAATGAATTGCAGAATTATGGTATTTGAGGTTTCCTCTAGAGTGCCTCTTTCTCTTGCACGATTTATCTCAGAATTATGATTTGCACATGAATCGATTATTTCTCCCCACCACTAGAAATAAGTGTGACGCTAACACTGGATGGTATCATCATGGAGATGTGAACTGGAACCTGAAAACAAATAAAAATTACATTTCAAGAAAACAGAAGGAGGAAAAATATTCAAAATACACGAAAATCATCTTAAGCAGCTGTAAATTCTGTTACCCTAGCCATTTCATGCCAGTCTAGAAGATGGGCCCAACTAAGCTGCCATGATCCCCAAGTTCCAAGGTGCTTATTGAGGCCTGCTGGAGCCATAGTGGCCACTGCTTACCGAGGTCTTCCAGTTGGATCTTCCCCGGCTCTGCTTGTTCATTCTGTGCTCCACACCAACCATTCCGACAGAGAGACATGGGCACCACACCGTACACGTAAGTCATCATCAGCGGGACACCAACGCCTTCATAGAAAGGAAGATCAAAAAATACAGAAAGTGGAAAGCATCAGGCCCAGTTAGAATCACTACCTGCTGGCACATCAAACCCAGGAAATAAAACTTCATTAAATGTAACTATTTCAAGCTGTATTTACAAATTATATACATCAATATTACACTGAAAAAACATTCTAAAAATCCTAAATGATTACTAAACATTAGAAGAGAACAGCCTTTAATGACACTGCACAATGGCTCGTGCAATGAAGTTTAGTGGTAGCTCCCAGTATAACATAAATGTGAACATCGACATGAGCAGCATGAAAATATAAACACAGTCTGGGCTAAATTTATAAAAAACAGTTTATTAAAATAACCTGCAAAAAAACAGGTACAAACTTAAAACGCTTATGGGGTGTGTTGATAAGGGGGATGAGACCCAGGAGAGGAATCGGGGGAGAACTTTAAGAACTGAACATCACCAAGGAACTGCTTATGGACTTTCGCTGAGCCTCGATGTCTGGTGTTTAAGGATTAGATGTAAAGGTGGTCCACTCCTTGAAGTACTTGGGGGTCCGCATTAATGACTGGTTGGACTTGTCTTGGGACTAAGAGAAACTAGTGAAAGAAGAGCACAGCAGGCTCTTCTTCCTTAGGAGACTATAGTCCTTTAATATGGGGAGAGCACCACCAAATCAACAAGCTGATTAAAAGGGCAACATCAGTTATGGACCCCCTGGAGGTCGTAGTGGAGGAGGGAATGAAAACAAAACCGAGTGCTATTATGAACAATTCTGTACATCCTCTCTGTGACAGAACAACACTGAGGACTTTCAGCCAATGAATTATTCAACAGGAGAAACACCACTGGAGGTCATTTGCACCAACAGCAATATGCTTGTATATCACCTCAATGGGGCTCTGACTGCCAAAGCAGAAGATTCCTTCCCTTTTAGTCATTCTGGGGTGTGTTCACACCATACAGTATCTACTCTATCTATCTATCTATCTATCTATCTATCTATCTATCTATCTATCTATCTATCTATCTATCTATCTATCTATCTATCTATCTATCTATCTATCTATCTATCTATTATATAGTGGTATTCACATCTATCTATCTATCTATCTATCTATCTATCTATCTATCTATCTATCTATCTATCTATCTATCTATCTATCTATTATATAGTGGTATTCACATCTATCTATCTATCTATCTATCTATCTATCTATCTATCTATCTATCTATCTATCTATCTATCTATCTATCTATCTATCTATCTATTATATAGTGGTATTCACATCTATCTATCTATCTATCTATCTATCTATCTATCTATCTATCTATCTATCTATCTATCTGTCTGTCTGTCTGTCTGTCTGTCTGTCTGTCTGTCTGTCTGTCTATCAGATAGTGCCTTTCACATCTATCTATCTGCACTTCAACTTTGGGGTTTTTGAACCCTTGACTGATTTAGAATAAAAGGATTTGTACACTTTCCACTGTACTTGTGTTTTTAAGTGTCCTCATTGCCCAACCAATCTCAATAAATAAGTAGCAACAGTCCCGGGTTCAAGAGATTATGGTAGCTGCAGCCAACCCAGACCATCACAGACCTCGACCGCTGCTCAGACAGATTGAATTTCTTTCAATGTTCTGAGGAAATAAAGCTGCTGTTGCACCTTCTTAACCAATGATATAGTGTTGGTCATTCATGAGATGTCCTCAGTAATACACGTTCCTAAGAATTTGAAGGTGGGGACTTTTCTATTTTCTACTCCTTGATGATGAGTGTGGTACCAGGACATCGATTATGAGTTCTTACATTTTTTAGGTATTGAGCAACAGGTTATTAACCAAAGCACAACTCTGTAATCAGTGAAATACCTGCTTTGGATAAGTGATGAGCCTCATAGGGTACCCGTTATCAACTTGCTCAGTTACAACCAATCACCTTCCAAATCACACACCACCTGACATTAATTTCAGTGGTTCTGATGACTTCAGAATAAATGTGCCTGTTTCTTGAGGATTCCATAGATAGATACAGTAGACAGACAGACAGACAGACAGACAGACAGACAGACAGACAGATAGATAGATAGATAGATAGATAGATAGATAGATAGATAGATAGATAGATAGATAGATAGATAGATAGATAGACCACCATCCACACACAGTGAATCTGCTTGGTCCCTGTCCTGTGACAATGTCCTCAGAGGGGGCTGCACACAAAACTTTTTAAAAAATTAACAGCGTGAAAAATGGCTAAAAAACCCAAACAATTTCTTACCAACAGTGACGGCGGCGATCACAGGAGACACAAAGACGGACATGATGACCCCACTGGCTACGGTCAGGTACTGCTTGCTTCCTGAGATACTGTTTTTCTTACATCGACTGTGGACCTGCAACACATTTCAAAATGGAGAGGAACACAAAACGTCACCGTACATATTTGAATTATCTTCATTTGACCCCATGTATTGTTTAAACTGCCAGTTGTGATTGGCTGCTGACGAGTCCTTCCCATTCTGATGCCACTCACTGTCACTTTGATCATACTGGCCTTCCTACTGCTGGAATGGACCTCAAAGCTGATGTGTCACTAGCAGTGATTAAGCTGACGTTCTTGGGGGGGTTTCATGAGTGAGCCCTGTGGACCCTGTGATGGGCTGGTGCCTTTTCGGTTCCTTTCCACCCTACAGTTGACTGAGACCTTGTTTAGGGTTAATTCCTGCATTTCATGACTGCTGCTGCTATGACCCTGAATTGGATTTAGCGAGTTTGAGAATATTATGTATTTATTGTTACGAATTGGGCCACTGCTTTACCAAGTTATCAGATCACCTAACATGAAAGGTACCAACTAATCTCATAGTTTCTCTTCTCAGTGGGGGAATAGGAAGAAATGTCAAAATCGGCCATATACCTGCTACCCGTAACCTCTCACCTGTATCATTGTCCATTCTGAACCCCATGCATTTAACCCTAGCGACCTGTATAAGCAGACTTCTTCTATGCCGTGAGCAATAACAGAACTCATATCCTCGTATCCCTGTAAGAACTCCACTCCTGCTGACATAAGCCGAGTTTTCTCTCTCTCTCTCTCACTTAACCTTCAGCTTCTGTGCAGCACCACCACCACTACACTACACTCCATCCATCCACAGTGCAAATCCTGACGACTACACCAAGTGTTTTTTTGTTATGCAATTTCACAAAATGAGGGCAGGTCTGGCCTTTTGTACGGGTTTTTAGAGACCCATTCCCCTTACTGTGGTTCATTTAGAAGGCTTCCATAGCACAATGACATCCCATTTATGCGTCAACTTGTACTTTGTCAGCTGCTGAATGAACTGAAAACTGGCACAATGCACTGGTTTTGTTCTCTGTGCCATTGTGTTGTACTAAATGCAAGAGAAACTGACATTATTATTATTAACTAGAGGGCTTTGCCCCCTGCTTGCTTCGCTCGCCAACCCCCTGGCCAGCACTACATTCTAGTCTCTTTGCAGTTCGGCCGCTCGCGTATGGGGATGTGGATGTACAATTTAAACAGATTTTAATTTTCATGTGAAGTATTACATTTGCATCCACACGACGTATAGCTGCCCGTGATTGAATTTTGTTTCTTTTTCTCTATTAAATAAAACAACTTTTTTCGATTGTTTGTCCCTGTGATTTGTTAATTGTCTTTATAAAAGCTATTCTAACAGGAAACTGTTAATGTTTTAATACGAATGGCATATCAACATCTCCTTTGTTGTCTAATGTTATCCCCTGAAAATGTACGACATTACCTATCTTGGATACATCCGTCTTTCAATAGTAATTCGTGTGGTTAAAGACCGGACAGTGTTAACAGTTGTAGATATTCTTCGTGATATTGTAAGTTGTTGTTTTCATCTTCCACACCATCACCACCAACTCTTTCAGCAGAGTCTACTGATACACATTTAACCAATCTGCCGTGTAACCGATCGACATTTTTCACGTTAATTCATTTGACTTCATCGTTTCTCGGTGCTAGGATTGCCCGTGTACTCATTTCTTCTGTTGATAACCCTTCAGGATGAAATTCTCCAAATAAGATTTGGACATAATACATCTTCTTTAATTGGGAACTTAACATGAGGAAAACTTTAAAATTTATAAAAGCTGAGAGCACAGGAAGTGTGTCTGACAAAAGCATTCACAAGACTGAGAGGTGAGAGGACCGCGGTCTTGTTTGAAAATGGTTGCTAGGAGAGCATGACTTTTAAAAATATCGTATTCTCATCTCGCGGGACTTGAAAAAATCTTTTCCAAAACGTCTCGTCTCCTAAAAAATCTCATCGCGTCAAAACATTTTTTTATATAATAGAGAGATAATAATATGTAATAATAATTATAATAAATTTTATTTATATAGTGCCTTTTTGACTAATATGTATGTTTACCTGGCCAGAAGTCCACATGACCTCCATCATCAAGTCCTTCCATGAGAACCCTGAATACAACGAGGACTGACTGAGGTCATTTATGTTAGGTAGAATGCCTAGAGGGGGCTGGGTGGTCTCGTGACCTCGGTACCCCTGAAGATTTTATTTTTTCTCCAACTGTCTGGAGTTTTTTTGTTTTTTCTGTCCTCCCTGGCCATTTTTCAAGAAGTTTCCTGCCTGTGTTCTGACCTCTGATTTTAACGGATTTATTTATCTGAAATTTTAACCTCCACCTTACCTTTGTTTTTATGGATTACTAGCCGTCCTCCGCGGCTCCACCAGCGTAGAAGTGAAACAGGACAGTGAGGAGGGCCTCGCCCAGCTCACCACTCCTGACGTCACGCTTCCCATTGCCCTCGGCCCGCAGCCTCTGCGCGAGTGTATCGCTCCTGCAAGTGAACTATGATTCTTAGCGCAAAGAGAGAAGTCACAAAATCAACCAGAATGTTCAAGCAAATTCTAGAAAAAAACCCAATCTAAATCCGTTGCGTAGTTCTCTCGTTCGCTTGCTAAGTGGATTAAAGATATGCCCCGAGGCTGGTATGTGAGTGCGGAGGGCCCCGCCCCCCTCCACTCGGCGCACTCGGATTCGCACAAATAAATCGATACCACAGGCGAACTATGATACATAGTGTAATGAGAGAAGTCGCAAAATCAACTGGACTGTTCAAGCAAATTCTAGAAAAAAACTCAATCTAAATCCGTTAAGTAGTTCTCTCGTGAAAAGCGGACAGACATACAGACAGACAGACAGATGTTGGATTTTATATATACCTTATTTATGCGCGTACCACACGCACATTTTTTCCTGAAAATTAGCATTAGAAAATCAGGTGCGCGTCATACACGAGGAAATTTTTTTCTGTAATGTTTACTTCTTCTGCTTGGGCTTTCTCGCTCGCTCTCTCTCTCTCTCTCTTACTCACTCACGCTCTCTCTCTCTCTCTCTCGGGCGCAACGGAAGAAATGCGACAAAACGCGGAAAACGTGCCCTAAACGCTTCTTATACAATCACAACGCACGTCATACACGGGGAAAACGGTTTTCGCGATTTTCTTTGTAAAAATTAGGGTGCGCGTCTTACACAAGGGCGTATGGTACACAAGTTATTTACGGAACATTTCGAGCACTGCACTTTTTGAACACCATCGCTTGACTGTTTTAATAAAAGCACTTGAACACTTCTCACCATCCCCTTGCTTCATGTGTATTTGTCCTCATCTGCCAAGCTCATCTCGGTTACGGTACTGGCGGGGTCGGATTCAAGAGTCTCCCGAAAAATGAAGAGGGAAGACGAGGGACTAAGTTAACTTCTAAAGCAGAGACCAAAGATGCCATGACTTGGATTCACTCAAGAGGAGACTTCACATACCTCCCCCCTTCCCCCCCCACTAACTATCCCACTGCTACGACACACGTTACTGCGGTTCTGCTGTGATTATCCTTACTTATGTCCTTACTCAAACTCATGACTTACAGAAAGAAGCACAAGGAAGTGCCCAGAGAAAAACTCCTACCTTTCGTCCCATGTAGATTGGTATCCCAACGATTATTACAGGGATGGCGATGCCGGCAATAAGAGAGATGACCACTGGAGCCCCGAGCAGCATGCCCACCTGCCAGATGATCTTGCGGGTCCTAGACCAGGGTTTTTTGCCCCAGAATGTGCAGCCTGAAGGACTGAAAAAGAAAACAAAAAATGAAAAAATCTGAATGAGGTCACCACATGACTTTCCGTAAGTAAGGCTGGGATTTGTAGTACGACAGGATTTTATTATGTGGAATGAAATGGAAGACTCATGTCTTGCTGAAACAAAATAATATTCTCCATCATATTCTCAAAGAAATTACTCATCTAGAAAAGCCTTCATTATTGTAGCGCGTCTTGGTGCTGAGTAATGCCCATCTGTTTCTGGCTGAGCAGCTCAAACAATTGGCCCTGCAGTGTTCCTTACATCCCTGTGAGTGAGTGTGTGTGTGTCAGTCCAACCTGAACATTCTATTTTAGCAATGGGGGTTAAGAGTCATTGACCCTATTAAAATGAGGACCGCCCGTTGTTTTTGATCATGCAGGACTTAATGGCTCCATTACTTCTGTAAAAATCATCATGTATCTTTTTATAGGGTGGTGGTCAGTGTAACTAACCACCTATAGCAAGTGCTTGTATGGGTGGTGGTTACTTCTGCTCGCCATATTTTTCTTTAGCACAAGCGGCAGCATTCCATACGAACCACACGCCTGGGTTTAGCTATAACCCACCAGATGGCAGCAAAAGTACGGGACCGCGTTTCGGTCATACGTTTACATCTTGAGTGGAAGTCTGATGGAAGTTTCGCTGGTGCTTCTAATATTTTGGGTGAGTAAATGTTTAACAGTCATATGAAAAAGTTTGTGAACCCCTGTCAGCCTGCATAATAATTGACTCTCCTGTCAACAAAAAAGATAACAGTGGTATGTCTTTCATTTCCTAGGAACATCTGAGCACTGTGGTGTTTTCCGAACAAAGATTTTTAGTGAAGCAGTATTTAGTTGTATGAAATTAAATCAAATGTGAAAACTGGCTGTGCACAAATGTGGTCCCCTTGTCATTGTGCTTATTTGAATGCCTGTCACTGCTCAATGCTGATTACTTGGTGTGATGAGCTCGTTAAGCCTTGAACTTCATAGACAGGTGTGTCCATCATGAGATATAAAGGTATTTAAGGTGGTCAATTACAAGTTGTGCTTCCTTCCCTTTGACTCTCCTCTGAAGAGTGACAGCATGGGATCCTCAAAGCAACTCTCCATAGATAGATAGATAGATAGATAGATAGATAGATAGATAGATAGATAGATAGATAGATAGATAGATAGATAGATAGATAGATAGATAGATAGATAGATAGATAGATAGATAGATAGATAGATAGATAGATAGATAGATAGATAGATAGATAGATAGATAGATAGATAGATAGATAGATAGATAGATAGATAGATAGATAGATAGATAGATAGATAGATAGATACTTTATTAATCCCAAGGGGAAATTCACATAGAAAGATCTGAAAAGATCTGAAAACAAAGATTGTTGAGTCTCCTGGTTTAGGGGAAGGCTACAAAAAGCCATCTCAGAGGTTTAAACTGTCAGTTCCAACTGTAAGGAATGGAATCAGGAAATGGAAGGCCACAGGCACAGTTGCTGTTAAACCCAGCACGTCTGGCAGGCCAAGAAAAATACAGGAGCAGCATATGAGCAGGATTGTGAGAATGGTGACAGACAACCCACAGATCACCTCCAAAGACCTGCAAGAACATCTTGCTGCAGATAGTGTATCTGTACATCGTTCTACAATTCAGCGCAATTTGCACAAACAACATCTGTATGGCAGGGTGATGAGAAAGAAGCCCTTTCTGCACTCACGTCACAAACAGAGTCGCTTGTTGTATGCCAATGCTCATTTAGACAAGCCAGATTCATTTTGGAACAAAGTGCTTTGGACTGATGAGACACAAATTGAGTTATTTGGTCAGAACAAAAAGTGCTTTGCATGGCGGAAGAAGAACACCGCATTCCAAGAAGAACACCTGCTACCTACTGTCAAATTTGGTGGAGGTTCCATCATGCTGTGGGGCTGTGTGGCTAGTTCACGGACTGGGGCCCTTGTTAAAGTTGAGGGTCGCATGAATTCAACCCAATATCAACAAATTCTTCAGGATAATGTTCAAGCATTAGTCACAAAGTTGAAGTTACGCAGGGGTTGGATATTCCAACAAGACCATAACCCAAAACACAGTTGGAAATCTACAAAGGCATTCATGCAGAGGGAGAAGTACAATGTTCTGGAATGGCCGTCACAGTCCCCTGACTTGAATATCATCGACAATCTATGGGATGATTTGAAGCAGGCTGTCCATCAAATTGAACTGAACTGGAGAGATTTTGTATGAAGAATGGTCAACAAGACCTCCATCCAGAATCAGACACTCATCAGAGGCTATAAGAGGACAGCGTCTAGAGGCCAAAAGGAGGCTCAACTAAGTATTGATGTCATATCTCTGTTGGGGTGCCCACATTTATCCATCCATCCATTTTCCAACCCGCTGAATCCGAACACAGGGTCACGGGGGTCTGCTGGAGCCAATCCCAGCCAACACAGGGCACAAGGCAGGGACCAATCCCGGGTAGGGTGCCAACCCACCGCAGGACACACACAAACACACCCACACACCAAGCACACACAAGGGACAATTTAAGATCGCCAATGCACCTAACCTGCATGTCTTTGGACTGTGGGAGGAAACCGGAGCCCCCGGAGGAAACCCACGCAGACACGGGGAGAACATGCAAACTCCACGCAGGGAGGACCCGGGAATCGAACCCAGGTCCCCAGATCTGCCCACATTTATGCACCTGTCTAATTTTGTTATGATGCATATTGCATATTTTCTGTTAATCCCATAAAATTAATGTCACTTCTGAAATCCTACTGTTACCATAAGGCATGTCAGATATTAAAAGGAAGTTGCTATTTTGAGAGTTCAGCCATTGAGAAACAAAAATCCAAAGAATTAAGAGGGGTTCCCAAACTTTTTCATATGACTGTATCCATTCAGGGAAGTCATTTTCTGTATTTACAAAAGTGTTTCTTCTTTTTCGAGCCATATTTCCATATGGTCGATGCAGCTAACCACCACCCTTGAATAACATCAGTTATGGCTCGGCGAAGAGGTTTGTCAGTCAGTCATTCTCCAACTCGCTATATCACCAGGATCACAGGGGGTCTGCTGGAGCCAATCCAGGCCAACACAGGGCGCAAGGCAGGAACAAACCCCAGGCAGGACGCCAGCCCACCACAGGGCACACATACCCACACACCAAGCACACACTAGGGCCAATTTAGAATCGCCAATGCACCTAACCTGCATGTCTTTGGACTGTGGGAGGAAACCCACAGACATGGGGAGAAAATGCAAACTCCAAGCAGGGAGGTCCCGGGAAGTGCACCCAGGTCTCCCGACTGTGAGGCAGCAGCGATACCACTGTGCCACCCCGAAGAGGTTTGTCGGATGAAGAAATTTATACCGTTAGCTTTGTGAGGAAATACCACAGTGAGAGTGAAGAGGATTCTGATGATAGTGACAGTGATCCTACTTTTGTAAATAATAATATAAATGATACTGGTAAGGTCTGTCATGCGTTCAACGATGTATCAAATAGGAGTGACGATGAATGTGATCTGACAATCACCGCAGCAGCCTCCACTGCAAGTAAAGGGAGCCCTCTGGTGGCAGTCAGCTCACATAAACCCTTTTGTAGACAACAAATTGAAAGCAGCAAGCACCAGCCTGTACGTTCATCATCTCGAAGAAAAGCCCAGTGTGGACAGTGTGGATAGGCACTGTATGTAAAGTGCCACTGTGTTTGAGAGCAGTTTAAAAACTAAATAGCCACTGTTAGGCCTCCTCCTGGGAACAAGAAGGATTTTTTTTACTGTTTTTGAAATGGATAGCCAAGAGAGACAAAATTAGGATTAAACTATGTGCTATTTTTTGAGCAGATAGACAACATTAGGTTTTCTATTAGGGATAGTTTTTATTCTCATTTAATTGCTACAATTACATTCTCTTTTTGAAATGTGCCTAGTACCACGACGACTCTAATGAATTGAGACAGACTTGGTCTGTTATTTGTATTCCTCCTGTTGTGCCAGTGTGTGACTCTAAGACCATCCATATTTATATTACTAAATCTACGTGGTTACATCGCTTTATACTTTTTTTCAGGCTCACCAGTCTTCTAAAATGTTTTTTAGAGTGGTAAAGTAATACTGAAGTAAAGCCAGCAATTTATTCTGATCCCACAGGGGGGCAGTAGTGATCTTCTGGAAAATAGAAATGGCGACTAAACGCTGACAGCAGAGTAGAAGCAGAATGAAGGCTACTCTGAAACTGAAATATGGGCCAGGAGAGTGGAGCGGCACAGTGCTTAGTGCTGCTGTACTGTCAGCCCTGTGTTCGACTCCCAAGCCTACACTTTTGAGTTTCCATATTCTCCACATAACAGTGTGGGGTTTTCCTTGGGCTGTGTCAGGTTTACACTAAATTTACTGGCCTGGATGGATGCATGAAGAACCCAATTTATTACAAAAACTCAACAATTTGACAATACTTTAACATACAATATTGCACAGTGCTTGCACATTGTGTCTTTGTCTTAGTGTGAGATTTTGTTGTATTTTACAATACCCTGCCACTTGCAAGTGTGTAACATAAAAAGAAGTTTAACTGAAACTCAATGAGTTAAACTGCATAGAATGACATGGTGGTACAGCACTTAGTGCCTACATATCCCTAATCCCAAGATTAAACCCTGAGCCCAGTCATTATTTGCATGCAGCCTGCACATTCTATCTATCTATCTTATATAGTGCCTTTCATATCTATCTATCTATTGTCAGAAGAATGAGTCGGAGACATCACAAAGGTTTGGGGCAGCCACCCGTATAATATGCTCGGCTGCAAATTGCTCTTTTTTATAACAAGAAGTGTATACTTCGGAGTCCAAAACAGAACTGCCTGTACTGAGGCAAGATGGCAGTTTTAAAGGCCCAGAAGGGAAATGACGTCTTCGTTGCAGGAAGTGGGAGTGGTATCCTGGTGTTCGGAAGTGACGTCATCCTTGGGGCCGTCCAGAGGCGGGATTTCCCAGGACAGGTCTGCAAGGGACTGAGAGAGATGGTCAGTACACTCCGCCACCTCCTGGCCTGGCATAGAATTACAAGTGTCTAGGCCCTTCAGCTGTTTCCCATGCGCACGTGTGTGACAAGGCCCCCCCCTTAGCCCAGACCCATCGGGTCGGGCGGACCTGTCCGAGAGGTCATGGACTTGAGAGAGAGCATCCGCATTGGCATGGAGAGTACCCTTTCAATGAACAAGCGAGAACTTATATGGTTGGAGGTCAAGAAACCACCTAGTGACCCGGGGATTCGACTCCTTGTGAAGGGCCATCCACTGGAGCGGTGCATGGTCCGTCACCAGAGTAAATTCACGGCCCAATAGGTAGTACCTCAACTGCGTAATCACCCATTTTATCGCAAGAGCCTCCCGTTCCACTGCGGCATACCTAGTCTCCCGATCCAGCAGTTTCCGGCTCAGGTACATGATGGGGTGTTCAACACCATTGACGCTTTGGCTCAGCACGGCCCCCAGGCCTGTGTCCGAAGCGTCCGTCTGGAGTATAAAAGGTAGTGTAAAGTTTGGTGCTTTCAATATGGGTGCTGATGTAAGGGCCTGTTTCAGGTCACAAAATGCAGCGGCAGTCTTATCTGTCCATACCACGTGGATTGGGGCCTTCTTCTTCGTAAGGTCTGTCAAGGGTGCTGCTCTTTCGGAGAACCGGGGTACAAACCGGCAGTAGTACCCAGCTAACCCGAGAAAAGCCTGCACCTGTCTCTTGGTATTCGGACAGGGCCAGTTTAATATGGCATCAACTTTGGAACACTGTGGTTTGACAGTATCACGACCCACCAGGTAGCCCACATATTTAGCTTCTCTTAATCCAAAGAAACATTTCCTTGGGTTAATTCGAAGCCCGGCTTCTGCCAGTGTCCGCAGCACCGTTTCCACCTGCTGCACATGATCCTTCCACGTACTGGAATGAATGACTACGTCATCCAAATAGGCAGCACTAAACGCGTTATGGGGCCAGAGCACTCTGTCCACCAGACGCTGAAACGTTGCCGGTGCCCCATGTAACCCGAATTGGAGGACTATGTACTGCCAGTGCCCACTAGGGGTGCTAAACACGGTCTTAGCCTTCGCGGAGTCTGTTAAAGGAACCTGCCAGTACCCCTTTGTCATGTCAAGTGTGGTCAAAAACTTCGCTTGTCCAAGTCTCTCGAGGAGGTCGTCCACGCGAGGCATTGGGTAGGCGTCAAATTGGGAGACTTGATTCAGTCTACGGAAGTCATTGCAAAACCTCCAACTTCCGTCTGGCTTACTGACCAAGACAATAGGACTGGACCAGGGACTATAACTTTCCTCAATCACACCTAGTTCCAGCATGTGCTTGATCTCAAGCTCCACTTCTGCCTTCTTTGCTTCGGGAAGACGATATGGGCGTTCTCGTACGACAACTCCGGGTTCTGTCACGATGTCGTGCGCAATCAGAGAGGTCCTACCGGGTTGCTCACTAACTACCTCTGGAATGGACAAGATCGCTGTCTCAAGCTCCTGTCTCTGTTTAGCATTCAAGTCAGGACTGAAGTTAAGACTGGTACCTTGAGTAAAGAAAGAGCGGGGCTGAGCGGAGGAGGGGTCCGAGTCCCTTTCCATCCATGGCTTCAGCAAGTTGACATGATACACCCGCTCGGTCGACGATTGGGCTGTTTCACCAAATAGTCGACGAGCCCTTTCCTCTCCTTAACTTCGTACGGCCCTTGCCAATGGGCAAGCAACTTCGAATGCGAGGTAGGCACCAACACCATGACGCGGTCTCCCGGTTGGAACTCCCGGAGGACCGTGCCACGATCATAATAGTGGGCCTGTGCTGCTTGCGCTTCCTCCATGTGACTTTTTAAAATAGGCCGAATTCTTCCGAATCGATCGCGTAACTGTGCAATGTATTCTAATACATTGACAGAAGGAAGCGCCTCTCCTTCCCATCCTTCTTTTAATAGATCCAATAACCCTCGGGGTTGTCGCCCATACAACAATTCAAAGGGTGAGAACCCCGTAGAGGCTTATGGGACTTCCCGATAAGCAAAGAGCACAAGGGGGAGGAGCTGATCCCAGTTCCTCCCGTCCGCGCTGACCACCTTGCGCAGCATTTGCTTGAGAGTTTGATTAAACCTCTCGACAAGACCGTCGGTTTGAGGATGATACACCGCGGTCCTTAAGAGCTTTATTTTGAGTAACTTGGCCGTCTCCTTGAACGTCTCCGAGGTAAAGGGCGTCCCTTGATCCTTGAGGATTTCTCTTGGGATCCCGACACACGCAAATACACCCACTAATTCCCAAGCGATAGGTTTTGTAGTGGCAGAGCGCAACGGAACTGCCTCTGGATATCGTGTAGCGTAATCCACGAGGACTAATATATATTTAAATCCTCGGGCTGAGGGCTCCAGAGGTCCTACTATATCGACCCCAATACGCTCAAAGGGGACATTAATCAGGGGAAGGGGAACGAGAGGAGTGCGGTCCCTCCTAGGAATTTGCCGCAATTGACATTCTGGGGAAGAAATAAAAAAAACGGCGAACCTCCTCATTTATTCCCAGCCAATAAAATCTGAGCTTAATCCGCTCCAGAGTTTTTTCGGTGCCTAGATGGCCACCCAGGAGGTGGCCGTGTGCCAACTCACAAACCTGCCGCCGGTAGGTTCGCGGGATTAGCAACAGCTTTCGCACCCCGCCCTCATGATCAGCTATTCGATATAACAGATCGTTGTCAAGTACGAAGTGAGGGCCGCGAGGTATGGGCAGATGAGTGCGTTGGCCATTGGCTATCACGACTGCATTTTTAGCAAACTTCAGGGAGTCGTCATTCCTTTGCTCTCTCCTGAAAGATGCCGGCGTTTTATTAAATTGGAAGTGTAAGTCGGAGAGAGGGTCCGGTCTGACCTCAAGGGGCGGGACGAGGCCCTGGTTGATGACGTATCTATGTGCGACGGCCCAGGAAGCTCCCCGTCCTCCTCGGAGTCTTCCGTATCTCTTTCCCCCGGCAAGATACACGGCGTGGAAACAGCCTGAGAGGGATTCGTTCCTTCTATTACTAGGCCTACAGAGTTACGAGGAGTGGATATTAGTACACCGCATTAATTGTCACACCAGTCTCGCCCTAGTATCACTGGAAAAGGTGGGTAAGGGTGAACCGCTACGGGGATCTTTTTCACTACTTGCTCAAAGCTGATGACACACAGGGCGATTTTATATGACTGTGTTTCGCCGTGTATACACCGAATGCTAATCTTTTTTCTCGTTCTCTGTCGCGGTAGTACATAACGGCAATCAACAAGGGTCGTGTTGCTGCCGGTATCCAACAGCGCTGTAACTCTAAAGCCATTGAGTATTACCACCCTCGTATTCCCATTAGCCAGGGGGTTCGTAAGTGCACACAACCGTCCTCCCTCCTTCCACTTGCATTCCCCCATGCTCCCGTGCGAGCGGCCCACCCCGCGCCCCGGGAACATTGGAACAGGCTTCGGGTTATATGGAAGGGACTTATATAGTGGGACGTAATCCCTATGGAGTCCACTAGAGGACCGTTCTGCTCTCACAGATTGTGAGGCTGGTTTAGTTCTTATTTGAGCTATGAGCTCGTCCACAGAATGGAAGTTTTCCCAGACCAGCTGGGCAAAGTTACTGGGAAGCTTCTGAATTAAGATAAAGCAGGTTACCTGCTGTACAATTTGTAAAGAAGTCAGCTCAAATGGTCTCAGCCATTGAGCTACTTGTTCCCAGAGAGCATATGCTTGCTCCCAGGCTGATATCTCCGGATCATATTCCCAAGTTTGTAGAGCATTTACCTGCTGGTCTGGGGATAGCCCTTTTGTCTCCAGGACCTTGGTCCCAACGGGCGGCCCAGTCCTCTCCTCTGAGAGAACATAGTAGGCCCTTTTCATTTTCCCCCCAGGAACCAGCCCACGTCGGTGGGTCTCCTCCACATTCTCCCTGTGTAGGATTAGGGGCTCTTGTTCCCCTGCTGGGAGCGAAGCCTGCCCAGTGCCACTCCGGACCGCTGAGCACGCCACCCACCCGGAACCACGGCCCCGGTACTCTCCTACCTGAGTATATTTGAGGTTCCTTCCTGGTTTCCGCTGGGAAAGCTGCATCCTGCCGACTACGCTACTGTCAGAAGAATGAGTCGGAGACATCACAAAGGTTTGGGGCAGCCACCCGTATAATATGCTCGGCTGCAAATTGCTCTTTTTTATAACAAGAAGTGTATACTTCGGAGTCCAAAACAGTACTGCCTGTACTGAGGCAAGATGGCAGTTTTAAAGGCCCAGAAGGGAAATGACGTCTTCGTTGCAGGAAGTGGGAGTGGTATCCTGGTGTTCGGAAATGACGTCATCCTTGGGGCCGTCCAGAGGCGGGATTTCCCGGGACAGGTCTGCAAGGGACTGAGAGAGATAGTCAGTACACTCCGCCACCCCCTGGCCTGGCGTAGAATTACAAGTGTCTAGGCCCTTCAGCTATTTCCGATGCGCACGTGTGTGACACTATCTATCTATCTATCTATCTATCTATCTATCTATCTATTATATGGTGCCTTTCATATCTATCGATCTATCTATCTATCTATCTATCTATCTATCTATCTATCTATTATATAGTGCATTTCATATCTGTCTATCTATTATATAGTGCCTTTCATATCTATCTATTATATAGTGCCTTTCATATCTATCTATCTATTATATAGTGCCTTTCATATCTATCTACTGTATCTATTATATAGTGCCTTTCATATCTATCTATTATATAGTGCCTTTCATATCTATCTATCTATTATATAGTGCCTTTCACATCTATCTACTGTATCTACTATATAGTGCCTTTCACATCTATCTATCTATCTATCTATCTATCTATCTATCTATCTATCTATCTATCTTTTATATAGTGCCTTTCATATCTATCTATCTATCTATCTATCTATCTATCTATCTATCTATCTATCTATTTATTACATAGTGCCTTTCATATCTATCTATCTATCTATTATATAGTGGCTTTCACATCTATCTATCTATCTATCTATCTATCTATCTATTATATAGTGCCTTTCACATCTATCTACTGTATCTACTATATAGTGTCTTTCACATCTATCTATTATATAGTGCCTTTCACATCTATGTATCTATTATATAGTGCCTTTTACATCTATCTCTCTATCTATCTATTATATAGTGCCTTTCATATCTATCTATTATATAGTGCCTTTCACATCTATCTACTGTATCTACTATATAGTGCCTTTCACATCTATCTATCTATTATATAGTGCCTTTCACGTCTATCTACTGTATCTATTATATAGTGCCTTTCACATCTATCTATCTATCTATCTATTATATAGTGCCTTTCACATCTATCTACTGTATCTACTATATAGTGCCGTTCACATCTATCTATTATATAGTGCCTTTCATATCTATCTATCTATCTATTATATAGTGCCTTTTACATCTATCTACTGTATCTACTATATAGTGCCTTTCACATCTATCTATCTATTATATAGTGCCTTTCACATCTATCTACTGTATCTACTATATAGTGCCTTTCACATCTATCTATCTATCTATCTATTATATAGTGCCTTTCATATCTATCTATATATCTATCTATTATATAGTGCCTTTCAAATATATCTACTGTATCTATTATATAGTGCCTTTCACATCTATCTATCTATTATATAGTGCCTTTCACATCTATCTATCTATTATATAGTGACTTTCATATCTATCTACTGTATTATATAGTGCCTTTCATATCTATCTATCTATTATATAGTGCCTTTCATATCTATCTACTGTATCTATTATATAGTGCCTTTCATATCTATCTATTATATAGTGCCTTTCACATCTACCTACTGTATCTATTATATAGTGCCTTTCATATCTATCTACTGTATATGTTATATAGTGCCTTTCGTATCTATCTATCTATCTAGCTATCATATAGTGCCTTCATTTCTATTTATCTCTGTCTCCTCACAACAGAGGCTCCATGTCCAGTCACTGTTCAGGGAGAGGATGCAGAGGTGGTCCACTCCTACAAGTACTTGGGGGTCCTCTTCAATGATAGTCTGGACTATTCTCATAACACAGAGAAGCTCTGTAACTATTCTCTCCTTAGGGGATTGTGTTCCTTCAATGTAGGAAGTGACATCTCTCAGAATTGCATGAGACAAATGGAGTTGGTGCCCCCACTTGTCATAAGGTGGTACTGCGTACCTCAACTGAGCCAGGAAGGCACCTCATGGCACCTCAATACAATCATCATCTGTGCTCAACTTAAGGTGCATTGCTGATGATTTTCTTAACTTATCCTTTGATTTCCAGTCAGTTATTATTTTTTTAATAATCATTATTAATTCTTTTCCTTTCTCCTATGTGGTGGAGATTTCATTTCACAGAAGAGTGTTAGCATTGGCATGGAGCAGGCTCCAGCCTTGAACAGGGCACCAGTAGATGACTGAGCAAGGGTGGAAGGTATAAAGTGCTTGTTGGACTGAATGGTCTCCTCTCGTTTGTCAAATTTCTTATGTTCTCATGCTAAAAGAAAAAACAAGTGTGACAAAAGCAAAAAGATGGAAAGTGCTTCTTCAGGTTTCAAGGTAACTATTGTAGGTGCCAGAGAAGAAGGATGGCCATGAATCCTTATTTTATCCCATCCCTAGGAGGCCATAATGGAAGGAGCAGTTCATTCCCCTACACGAGAGGTGGCAGTGTTCCTCAAGACTGGACCAGTTTAAGTCACCTGCAGGGAGTCATGGGAGTTGAGGTCCAGAAATGCAGCTCTACTGGGGTCTTTGGAGACCCCCAGAGGGCATTGGCGGGGTGGGGTGGGGACTGCCTGGTTTCCACACGACCCAGAAATGCTCCAGACAACCTGGACAGGAGACCAGAAGAAGTTCCCAGGTCTCGTTTAAACTTAAACTCACTTAAACTGAGTCAGAGTTGGGAGGCAGTGGGCAACGCTCTTTTGGAGGAGGAAGGGAATTGGTCAATGGTTTGATTTTTGCTGTTAATTGTAAATGGAAGGCATTGTATCAAATAAAAATCATTTCTTTGAATGAGGAATTGTGTTGGGTATTGCTGTGTCTGTAGTTTGGTGCTCAGTGGTGCCCCCTAGTGGCTACACTATTCACTCTGCTGCACCGTTTTTGGTTTTCTTAACAAGAACTGGTCAGCAAATGGGATAAAGGACACCTTGGTTTGTTCTCTTATTTAGGACAATACCCAAGTGGACCTTAGGAGGGTGTGGAGAGAAGCCGCAACAAACTCAGGCCTCCACAGACGTCCACTGTGTGCCACCTTTGTCCCCACACGTACCTGAGGTAGTGCACGTCCGTGATCTCCTTCATGCAGAGCCAGCAGAACTGGCAGGCGCAGACGGTACAGTTCATCCGGTTACAGCTGCCATCGTTGGTCTTCATGATGTAGGCGCCGCACCGTGGGCACGCTTTGATCTCCTCCAGTTCTGTAAAACAACAAAGCAGCATTAGAAAGCCAAAGGAAAACACATTTGTAAGAGTACAGGGTGCACCAAAATGAAGTACCACATTTCTCAAGGTCATTGCACAAGGTATGGAGGTAGCCGATTGGGTTGGGGTGGGGGGTCCTTTGATAGGCGATCCCTTATAGTTTTTGGTCAGCAACAAGCCCGGGACAGCTTTCGCTGTCGAAGCGTTCTTCAGAAATAACGAATTCATCATCACTACGCAACATGCCTTCCGAACGCACTTCAGCATTCCTCCTAACAGTGACGTCCCAAATCAGAAAACAATTCTTCAGAGGGTGACTAAATTTAGACAGAAAGACAGCATTGAACAGAAAATCTCCAGGCCGTCCTCGGACCGTATGAACACATGAAAACATTCAACCTGTAAGGGCGTCCACGTTGCAGTCCCCTAGATGTTCAGCACACTTCTCCCTTAGGCATTTCCAACACGTCTTTGATTTTTGCATGAGGACCTTAATTTCCATCCATACAAAATGATGGCAGTGCAGGAACTCACTGAGAGAGACCGGGAGAGCCGTAGAGAGTTGTGTGGCAACATTCTGCAAATCATTCATCGAGATGCCATCGTCATATGCAATGACGAGGGACATTTCCATTTGAATGGTTATGTAAATAAGCAAAACTTTCGCAATTGGGCTGAAACCAACCCTAGTGAACTTCATCAGAGACCCCCGCATGGTGAGCACATGTGTTACAGTTTAGTGCGCCGTCACAGAATTTGCCATTGTAGGCCCTTACTTTTTTGAGGAGGGGGGAGCAACAGTCACCGTCACTTCAGAACATTATATTGAAATGCTAGAGAACTTTTTGTGGCCCCATCTGGAAGAAATGGATGTGCTGGATGCCTGGTTTTCAACAGGATGGAGCAACAGCTCATACGCCGTGGAGATCCATGCAAGTTTTGTGGGAGATGTTTCCGGGGAAGCTGATCTACCTGAACAGCGATGTCGGGTGGCCTTCACATTCACCTGATCTCGCTCTGTGCGAGTTCTATCTCAAATCGAAGGTTTACACACACCAACCTCAAAACCTTGAAGCCCTGAAGGACGCTGTTCGCCACAAAATGACCACTATTCCCCTTGAAATGGCCAAACAAGTCATGTGAGCGTTCAGAAGAGTGTATCGCTAATGATGGCCACCACCTTGAAGACATCATTTTTAAAACACAGTGCACAAAAATCTATTTTGCATCCCCTTTCTTGTGTCGTAATGAAATTTATTTTATCTTGTAGCATTTTTGTAGAAGAAACGTTTGAAATGTGCTACTTCTTTTTGGCTCACCTCGTACAAGGGTGTCAACTGAAAAGAGTGGAAACTTACAATCAGTGGTAGCCCAAGATGGAGAATTAGATGCAGACATAACTCATAGAGTGCAGTGTGGATGGAACAACTGGCAGAAGATATCAGGAGGATTTTGTGGTCAAAGACATACGGAGAAGGTTAAAGGTGAGGCCATTAAAACCAGCAATTGGCAGTAATGGAGGCACAGGAGAAGGAGTTGGATGTGGCAGAAATCAGAATGCGGAGATGGACGTGAGCAGTTACAAAAAAGGACGGAATAAGAATGGAGATAAAAGCGGGAGAGAAAGCTAAGAAAGTCCAGGAAAGTGGTATGGACATGTGATGAGGAGAGACAAGGAATATGTGGGTAAAAAACAGTGATGGGAGTGGAAGTCCAGGGGGGCAGAAAGCAAGGAAGGCCAAAGTGGAGGTGGATAGACAAAGTCAAAGAAGACCTGAAGGAAAAGAGCGTGACTGGCGAGGAGGTGCAGGGCCAAGATGAATGGAGAAGGTCAATCAAGCACATCAACCCCATAAAGAAGTAGAAAAAGAAGAAGAAGAAGAAGAAGAGGAATGGCCTCCTTTGTCTTGTAGTTTGCATATCAGGTCGGTGTTTAACCTAACATACAGTGCATCCAGAAAGTATTCACATTGCATCACTTTTTCCACATTTTGTTATGTTACAGCCTTATTCCAAAATGGATTAAATTCATTTTTTTCCTCAGAATTCTACACACAACACCCCATAATAACAACGTGAAAAAAGTTTACTTGAGGTTTTTGCAAATTTATTAAAAATAAAAAAAACTGAGAAATCCCATGTACATAAGTATTCACAGCCTTTGCTCAATACTTTATTGATGCCCCTTTGGCAGCAATTCCAGCCTCAAGTCTTTTTGAATATGATGCCACAAGCTTGGCACACCTATCCTTGGCCAGTTTGGCCCATTCCTCTTTGCAGCACCTCTCAAGCACCATCAGGTTGGATGGGAAGCGTCGGTGCACAGCCATTTTAAAATCTCTCCGGAGATGTTCAATCAGATTCAAGTCTGGGCTCTGGCTGGGCCACTCAAGGACATTCACAGAGTTGTCCTGAAGCCACTCCTTTGATATCTCGGCTGTGTGCTTAGGGTCGTTGTCCTGCTGAAAGATGAACCGTCGCCCCAGTCTGAGGTCAAGAGCGCTCTGGAGCAGGTTTTCATCCAGGATGTCTCTGTACATTGCTGCAGTCATCTTTCCCTTTATCCTGACTAGTCTCCCAGTTCCCCACAGCATGATGCTGCCACCACCATGCTTCACTGTAGGGATGGTATTGGCCTGGTGATGAGCGGTGCCTGGTTTCCTCCAAACGTGACGCCTGGCATTCACACCAAAGAGTTCAATCTTTGTCTCATCAGACCAGAGAATTTTCTTTCTCATGGTCTGAGAGTCCTTCAGGTGCCTTTTGGCAAACTCCAGGTGGGCTGCCATGTGCCTTTTACTAAGGAGTGGCTTTCGTCTGGCCACTCTACCATACAGGCCTGATTGGTGCATTGCTGCAGAGATGGTTGTCCTTCTGGAAAGTTCTCCTCTCTCCACAGAGGACCTCTGGAGCTCTGACAGAGTGACCATCGGGTTCTTGGTCACCTCCCAGACTAAGGCCCTTCTCCCCCGATCGCTCAGTTTAGATGGCCGGCCAGCTCTAGGAAGAGTCCTGGTAGTTTCGAACTTCTTCCACTTACGGATGATGGAGGCCACTGTGCTCATTGGGACCTTCAAAGCAGCAGAAATTTTTCTGTAACCTTCCCCAGATTTGTGCCTCGAGACAATCCTGTCTCGGAGGTCTACAGACAATTCCTTTGACTTCATGCTTGGTTTGTGCTCTGACATGAACTGTCAACTGTGGGACCTTCTATAGACAGGTGTGTGCCTTTCCAAATCATGTCCAGTCAACTGAATTTACCACAGGTGGACTCCAATGAAGCTGCAGAAACATCTCAAGGATGATCAGGGGAAACAGGATGCACCTGAGCTCAATTTTGAGCTTCATGGCAAAGGCTGTGAATACTTATGTACATGGGATTTCTCAGTTTTTTTATTTTTAATAAATTTGCAAAAACTTCCAGTAAACTTTTTTCACGTTGTCATTATGGGGTGTTGTGTGTAGAATTCTGAGGAAAAAAATGAATTTAATCCATTTTGGAATAAGGCTGTGACATAACAAAATGTGGAAAAAGTGAGGCGCTGTGAATACTTTCCAGATGCACTGTAAGTATCTCTCCAAGACATGGTGACTGAAATCAAAAGAAGGTGGCCAGACTTTGAACACCGACATACACTCCTCCACCCAGGAAGGATGGAAACCTTTGAGAAAGATGGTTTGTCATTTTGTAATAACTCTTCTTAGAAGAGGGTGTTATTACAGGACAATATATGACGACACCCCTAAAGGGAAAATGGGACACCTTCCAACAACACTCGGAATGTGTCCCGGATATATGACTGGAGCAGGGGAGAACCTTTATGACTTCCAGAGGCCCCTGTAAAGCGTTCACCAATGAACCCCCCTACTGAATTCCGTCCTAGATGTGCACAATGATGGAAGTTGAGCAAAGGAGCAGAGGAGTCTTGGGAGAGCTGCCAAGTGGACCAAAGACAAAGTGCACCATGAGCATGCTCAAAGCTCTTCGAAAAAAAGCCCCCTGTAGTCTATTCACAATAATCCTTTGGGACTTTGATGGATTGTCTGTTGAGTAAATGGCTGCTGAGAGAAAATAACAAGGGGGATAGCAAAGCCTTAAGCGACAAAGAAAAATCCCACTGTGCTGGCTTGGCAAAGTATGGCATTTTGCCAATGCAAAAAAGAAAAGGGCAGTCTGCTCTGTGAATGTAATAAATACCCTGCAAATGTAACTGGCAGCGACACTAAGGGAGAAGAAGAGAGACCAGTACAACCTGTGAGAAAGCGGGTGCAGCCGCAAGTAAAAGTAAGCAGACCCTCTGGGACTCCCAAGATTTCTACATTGATGACTGATAAAATATCGTCTATGGCCGGTACTTATGAAGCGTCTCAGAGTCACTCATTAAAAGTAGCATGAGAATGTGTCCAACCCTAGAGTAGGACGTGAGAAATAATTATGAAGCATTCTACACCCACCCCCAAGGAGTAGGGGGCCACATTTTCATGATTTTGCTGAGGGCTCTATACAGGTTTTGACTGGCACTGCTTCCTGGGCTTGTACAGGTCAGGTCAGGTTGGGGAGCACGCACCGGCACAGCGCATTGCCACACCCACCACGCGACAAAACAGCTCAGGGGTCCAGGCAACCAAAAAAACACACACGCGGTCCAGTCCCACATCCAGAAATGACCCTCTATCTGCCGCAGCCAGGTGTTACATGGGCATTGCCTTGGCCTGGTCCAGTCATTCGAGTCCTCAACAACGAGGATCCTGTGAGCCAGATCACCCTCAGGGAATCGCACCTCATGGCCGTAGTGCCGTAACCGCTCCCTCAAAATGCAGGTAATGTTTCTCATTCGGGACTCTGTGAGCAACACAAAGTCAAACCAGCGGTCCCCAAGGACACTCTGAAGAGACACAAGAGTCCAGTCTTCACCTCAGGTCACTGGGTAGCATCCATGTCTCGCAAACAAGAAGCACCAGGACTCTAAAGTCCCTTAGCAGAGATATCGGGAGCGCCACAAACCCATTTCCAGTGACCTCATGACCCCCCCCATGCTATCCCAATCCGTCATAGGAAGATTCACTGGAGACATGAATGTCACTGCTGAGGTAAGTAAACCTCTCAATGACGAGGTCGACACTCTCTCCGCAGACAAACACACTGCTGATGGCCGTGCCCAAGAGCTCATTAAAGGCCTAACAGCTTGTACAGTGCAAAGCAAATGTTCCAGGGGTCTTGTGCATCTCCACAATTTATAAAAAAAACATTTTAAAGTCCCCTCTTTTCAAAGATCCCAGGGCACAATGGGGAAAGGATATTTTGCTTTCCATTTCAGAAAAGGAATGGAAGGCAGCCATGCACAGAATACACTCAAGTTCCATATGCGCAAAGCACTCAATTATTCAACTTAAAATCTTCTATCGAGCACAGCATTTGTCTCGATTAAAATTGTCCAAAATGTTCAAGGGCCAAAATCTAACCTGCAAACATTGCAATCGAGCTCAAGCCTCACTGGGCCAAGTGTTCTGGGTGTGCACCAAATTAACATCATTTTGGACAAACATCTTTGAATGTCTATCAGGCAGCCTTGGGATCACAATCACTGGTAACCCATTAACAGCTGTGATTGGTGGGCTCATAGAGGGGCTTAAAGTGGAGAAGGACAAACAAATCGCAATGGCCTTTATGAATGAGTCGTAATTTTCTCAAACTAAATAAGAAGAAAACAGAAATCTTAGTGATTGGTAAAACTAGATATAATGAGGATATCAGAAATAAATTTGATCCATTAGGCTTAAAAGCCAAGACTGAGGCAAAGAATTTAGGTGTTACTATTGACTCTGGGAGTGGCACAGTGTTCGCTTCCCGGGTCCTCCCTTCGTGGAGTTTGCATGTTCTCCCCGTGTCTGCGTGGGTTTCCTCCTGGCGCTCCGGTTTCCTCCCACAATCCAAAGACATGCAGGTTAGGTGGATTGGCGATTCTAAATTGGCCCTAGTGTGTGCTTGGTGTGTTTGTGTGTGTCCTGCGGTGGGTTGGCACCCTGCCCAGGATTGTTTCCTGCCTTGTGCCCTGTGTTGGCTGGGATTGGCTCCAGCAGACCCCCGTGACCCTGTGTTCGGATTCAGCGGGTTGGAAAATGGATGGATGGATGGATAAATAAGAAGAAAACAGAAATCTTAGTGATTGGTAAAACTAGATATAATGAGGATATCAGAAATAAATTTGATTCATTAGGCTTAAAAGCCAAGACTGAGGCAAAGAATTTAGGTGTTACTATTGACTCTGGGGGTGGCACAGTGTTTGCTTCCCGGGTCCTCCCTTCGTGGAGTCTGCATGTTCTCCCCGTGTCTGCGTGGGTTTCCTCCCACAGTCCAAAGACATGCAGGTTAGGTGCATTGGCAATCCTAAATTGTCCCTAGTGTTGTGTGTGTGTGTGTGTCCTAGGGTGGGCTGGTGCCCTGCCCAGGATTTGTTCCTGCCTTGAGCCCTGTGTTGGCTGGGATTGGCTCCAGCAGACCCCCGTGACCCTGTGTTAGGATATAGCGGGTTGGTTAATGACTGACTGACTATTGACTCTGACCTGAATTTTAAATTATATATTAATCAGATGACTAGGACAGCATTTTTTCACTTAAGAACTATAACAAAAGTTAGACCTCTTATAACATTGCAAGATGCTAAGAAATGAGTTCAGGCTTTTGTTTTTAGTCGGCTAGATTACTGTAACGCATTCCTCTCAGGACCGCCCAAAAAAAGACATCAATCAGTTACAACAAGTGCAGAATGGAGCTGCCAGAATCCGAGCACATCACCCCAGTCTTGATGTCACTAAACTGGTTACCGGTGCCATTTAGAATTGACTTTAAAATACTGCTGATGGTTTACAAAGCCTTCAATAATCGGCTCCATCTTATATTTCAGAATGTCTGTCACTTTACACTCCAATTTGTAACCTTAGATCCTCAAATGAGGGTCTGCTTAGAATTCCTAGAGCTAAACTTAAATGAAGTGGTGAGGTGGCCTTCTGCTGTTATGCACTTCAAATCTGGAATAGCTGACTGACAGAAATTCGCCAGGCTGACACAGTGGAGCACTTTAATAAACTGCTTAACACTCACTATTTTAACACGGCTTTCTCAGAGCTTCATTTTAGTGTAACCCTGATATTCTGTATATGCATTGAATTATTGTTTTTATCATGGCTCCACAGTCCGTACTCACCCCTACTTTCTGCGCCACCACCACCTGATCAAAGCACCGTACAGTCCTTACATTGATGGATTGAAGGCCAGAGGTCCACATGACCATCATCGTCTACTTCTTCCACATGAAGCCTGAAGACCATGAGGACTGATTGAGATCACTGATGTTAGGTAGAATGCCTAGTGGGGGATGGGGGGGCTCGTGGCCTAGGAACCCCTGCAGATTTTGTTTTTTTTTGTTTCTGTTTGTTTTTTTCTGTCCTCCAGGCCATTGGATCTTCCTTTATTCTTTGTTATTTAGCATTACCTAATCTTATTTTTATATTTTTTCTTTTCTGTATCTTGTAAAGCACTTTGAGCTACATCACATATGAAAACGTGCTCTAGAACATGCTCAAGAAATAAATTTTGTTGTTGATTACTTCATTACTAGCACATAGACTCGTCTTGCTCAACTGGAAGAATCCCACCCCACCATTTTTAAGTCAGTGGGTAACTGATGTCCCATAATATCTTAAATTGGGAAAAAATCAAATTCTCACTTAAGAGGATCTTTTCCAAACTTTTTTTTAACGTATGTCAGGATCTAATCAATAACAGTTTAGATGTGGATAGCGCTTTGAGTACTGAGAAAAGCGCTATATAAATGTAATGAATTATTATTATTATTATTATTATTATTAATCTTCTATATCTGGGAAATTTGCTTTGTTACAGACAGACAGACAGACAGACAGACAGACAGACAGACAGACAGACAGACAGACAGACAGATAGATAGATAGATAGATAGATAGATAGATAGATAGATAGATAGATAGATAGATAGATAGATAGATAGATAGATAGATAGTACTTTCTTTGTCCCAAGGATATATTTTACCACGCGCCCTCGTGTAAGAAGCCCACCCTAATTTTTACAAAGAAGATCGCAAAAAAAAATTTGCCCCGTGTACGACGCACGTTGTGATTGTATAGGAAGCATTTAGGGCACATTTTCTGTGAAATGCACTCCTGTTTTTGTTGCATGACGAAAGAGCGAGCGAGCGAGAGAGAGAGGGAGAGAGATAGAGTGCACGTGAGCAAACAAGCGAGAGAGAGAGAGAGCGCGCACGTGAGCGGAGAGAGAGCGCAAGCGAGAGAGAGAGAGAGAGCGCGTGAGCGAGAGAGAGAGAGAGAGAGAGAGAGATAGAGTGCACATGAGCAAACAAGCGAGAGAGAGAGAGCGCAAGCGAGAGAGAGAGCGTGTGAGCGAGAGAGAGAGAGAGAGAGAGATAGAGTGCACATGAGCAAACAAGCGAGAGAGAGAGAGCGCGCACGCGAGCGAGAGAGAGAGAGAGAGCGCGTGAGCGAGAGAGAGAGACAGAGTGCACGTGAGCAAACAAGTGAGAGAGAGAGAGAGCGCGTGAGCGAGAGAGAGAGAGAGAGAGATAGAGTGCACATGAGCAAACAAGCGAGAGAGAGAGAGCGCGCACGCGAGCGAGAGAGAGAGAGCGCGTGAGCGAGAGAGAGAGACAGAGTGCACGTGAGCAAACAAGTGAGAGAGAGAGAGAGCGCGTGAGCGAGAGAGAGAGAGAGAGTGCACATGAGCAAACAAGTGAGAGAGAGAGAGAGCGCGTGAGCGAGAGAGAGAGACAGAGTGCACGTGAGCAAACAAGTGAGAGAGAGAGAGAGCGCGTGAGCGAGAGAGAGAGAGAGAGTGCACATGAGCAAACAAGCGAGAGAGAGAGAGCGCGCACGCGAGCGAGAGAGAGAGCGCGCACGCGAGAGAGAGAGAGCGCGTGAGCGAGAGAGAGAGAGTGCACGTGAGCAAACAAGCAAGAGAGAGAGAGCGCGCACGCGAGCGAGCCCAAGCAGAAGAAGTAAACATTACAGAAAAAAATTTCCTTGTGTATGACGCGCACCTGATTTTCTAATGGCAATTTTCGGGAAAAAATGTGCGTGTGGTACATGCGTAAATACGATATTATCAAATAGATAGACAGTATCATGTACGTGTGCATGTGAGTCAGTTTAAGGCATTTTATGATAGTAATTCTCCATATCTGCATCTTCCTGCCAACTACACCACTGTAAGAACAAGACAGAAAAGTCAGCTTGTTTTGGCAACCTTATGGCAAAAAGTGTATACTAAAAAGCAAAATAAATTTTTAAAAAATGTGCATTAAACAAAAAGCAATTCACCCTCAAACTGGAGACATTTAGGGGACTAACAAAGATGGCAGCTTCTCCAATTATGATGTATGCAGGCAGGAAGAGGGGTGTCCAGATGGATGGACCCCAAAATAACGTTGGAGAAGGAGAGCTTTCAATCTTTCTTTATGCAGAAGGAGGAAAAGAGAGGCCATTATCATACAGTGCCAACCCCTGGATTGACAGAGAATTACCATCCCCAAGCCTTTAAACTCTTTCCCATGCACATGTGTGTGACAATAGATAGAAAGATAGATATGAAAGGCACTATATGATAGATAGACAGACACTTTATTAATCCCAAAGGGGAAATTCACATACTCCAGCAGCAGCAGCATACTGTTAAAAACAATATTAATTAAAGAGTGATAAAAATGCAGTGCAAGGTAGAGAGTGTGAGGCAGGTATAACAGACAGTAACTTTATATAATGTTAACGTTTACCCCCCCCAGGTGGAATTGAAGAGTCGCATAGTGTGGGGGAGGAACGATCTCCTCAGTCTGTCAGTGAGCAGGACGGTGACAGCAGTCTGTCGCTGAAGCTGCTCCTCTGTCTGGAGATGATCCTGTTCAGTGGATGCAGTGGATTCTCCATGATTGACAGGAGTCTGCTCAGCTCCCGTCGCTCTGCCACAGATGTCAAACTGTCCAGCTCCATGCCAACAATAGAGCCTGCCTTCCTCACCAGTTTGTCCAGGCGTGAGACGTCCTTCTTCTTAATGCTGCCTCCCCAGCACACCACTGCGTAGAAGAGGGCGCTCACCACAACCGTCTGATAGAACATCTGCAGCATCTTATTGCAGATGTTGAAGGACGCCAGCCTTCTAAGGTAGTATAACCGGCTCTGTCCTTTCTTGCACAGAGCATCAGTATTGGCAGTCCAGTCCAATTTATCATCCAGCTGCACTCCCAGGTATTTATAGGTCTGCACCATCTGCACACAGTCACCTCTGATGATCACGGTTATGTTGGTGGGCTCTCCTCTCTTTCACTTGGGCGGCGGTTGAATTTTGTTTCTGTTTAGTTTGATTTGATTGTAAGGACTGATATTTGCTTTTAATTAAAATTAATAACAAAAAGGAATACAGAGCACAGCTTACTTGTGTGACATTTTGATGTCAATCACTCATCCATGCTGGCTGCTACAATACAGTTTGCACTTAGGACCACCTGTGTGCTGATACTGTGATATTTGTCCGGACATGGACACATTTGTTGGTACCCCTCCACGAAAAAAGAAGAATCCACCATTGTCTATGAAATAACTTGAAACTGACAAAAGGCACTGGTGCCCATCATTGTTTATTGCGTATCTAAAACAAATCAGACTTTGCTTTCAAGTTTTGATTCAGCAGAATATTTCAAATAATAACACAAATGACACAAATGATGGGATTCTTAACCTCATATTTGGTTGCACAACCCTTAGAATTTGCAATCCCTGCACACAAATGATTCCCAGAGCTCTCCATGAGACTTCTGCTCCTGTCCACAGGTCGTGCTGCCCACTTGTCCTAAACAAACTGCTCTAGATGGGTCTGGTCTGAAGGAGATCTTCTCCAGACTGCCTAATTCAGTTCTTTCCATAGATGTCAGATAGGATTCAAATCAGGGGTCCTAGAAGGCCACTTCAGAACAGTCCAATGTTCTTGTTTTTCATTCTTGGGGGCTTTCAGCTGTCTGTTTTGGCTCTTTATCCTGTTGGAGGGTCCATGGCCTGCGACTGAAACAAAGCTTTCTGACCCTGGGCAGGACGTTTCACTCCAGAATGTCTCGATTGTCTTGAGATTTCATTGTTCTCTGCAGAGACTCAAGGCACCCCTGTGCCAGCCACAGCAAAGCAGCACCAAAACATAAGCGAGCCTCCTCCAAGTTTCACAGTAGGTCTAGTGTTCTTTCCTTTCAAAGCTTCATTTTTTCGTTTGCAGACATAAAGCTGATGTGAATTTTCCAAAAAGCTCCTGTTTTGTCTCATCTGTCCTATGGACATTCTCCATGAAGAAGCATTGTGGCTTGCCAATATGAATTTTAGGAAATTCCAGTCTGGTTTTTTTATGTTTGTCTTTCAACAGTGGGGTCCTCCTGGGTTGCCTTCTGTTGAGCCCACTGTCACTCAAAAAGCAACAGATGGTGTGATCAGACACTGATGGACCTCAACCTTGGAGTTCAGCTTGGATCTCTTTGGAAGTTGACCTTTGCTTTTTGTCTTCCATTCTCACTATCCTTCTCCCCATTCTCGGGTTAATTTTCTTCTTGCAGCCACGTCCAGAGAGGTTGGCTACAGTCCTATGGATCTTCAACTTCTTCATAATATCACAGGAGCACCAAGCGTCTTGGTGATGATGGTCTTCTAGCCTTTGCCTTTCACATGCTGGTCTATCATTTTCTTTCTGATCTCCTCAGACAACTCTCTCCTTTTCTTTATCTGCTCCATGTTCAGTGTGGGACACACAATGACACCAAACAAGAAAGTGATGACTTTTCTCCATTTCAATTATCTGAATGCATAATTAGAGACGTGTGTGATAAGAATTCAAGAAAACAGCAAGTCTGAAAAAATCCCTTATTTAGGATCTTTTCTAGGGGTCCCAACAAATATGTCCAGACCATTTTAGAAGATCTTTGTAGAATAAGCAACACTCGATCTCATGTCACACTTGCTTTGCTTTACTCGGTGACATATCAAAGGCATGCAGGTATACAGGGGACAATTGCTTGTCATGTCATCACTTTTCAGGAGGAAGGGGATCAACAAATGTGTCCACGTCTGTATCTGAACATCAAGTCTTTTGTTCTGTTTCTTTTGTGCTCTCCCTTGAAACCCCAGCATTTTAAAGTGTCTGGACTGGAGGAATTGGGGAGCGAGTGTTTTAGGAAGAATCTCTCTGCATGGAGAATTTGAAGCAGCAGGTTTCACTGCTATGCACTTCACCATATAACGCATATCCACAAGTTGTCCCCAGATGTATATTCTTGTTCAAGAATCACATCTGGTCCCACAAGAGTCACATCTGGTCCCACAAGAGTAAGCTAATCCTAATTGTAATAAGCATATAAGATTAATATGTCACTGTGCACTGTGAAAAAAAAAAAAATTATTAATCCACTCACATGTACAGCTAACACAAGGCCAGATTTAGCACACAGGGGCTCATCATTTAGAACTGCTAGGCAAGCATTAGAATACAAGAAAGGGACAACTACGGAATGGGCGTTGTACTATTTCTGTGTGTCAGAGTCAGCATAACATTGGATCTTCTTTTCCTTGTTTGGAATGGCATGATTTACGTAAGTGAGGACCTGCACATGGAGAAAGAGTATAAAGCCATGGAACATTGCCTGGCACACCTTTGAAGCCAACGGATGGATGGGAGATAATGTCATCTGATCCTGAAAATCCTTCCAGCGCAGCAACGAAAATGGCAGACTCTATACACACTTACCCGTCATTAAAGAAAGCTAAGTTATTTCTCCTATGTGATTTCTTACCATCCTGCCTTGTGCCCTGTGTTGGCTGGGATTGCCTCCAGCAGACCCCCGTGACCCTGTGTTCGGATTCAGCGGGTTGGAAAATGGATGGATGGATGGATGGATTTCTTACCGTCGTATCACTGAGGGAGGGGTATCACCTTTTTATATTATATCTATATAGTTTCGGGTTATGTAACATGCCGCAATTACAAAAGAACTTATTCCAACCAGGAAGCTAGCGCCCCCTGCTGGATAGATAACAGTAAGTGGCATTTCATGGTCTACTCAAGCGCAACAGGATCAATTTAGAATTTCAAATTAGAAAAATTAAAAATAATTAACCAAAACCTGCATATTTTTGGGAATGAAACAAGTAAAACTAGAATACCTAAAGAAAAATTCATGCCCACCCATCATTTTATATATAAATGGGTGGTTGTGACAGACCCAAATCATCGCTATTGCAAAGCTGTATTTTCCTTTTAGCCAAAAAATGTAACATTACCAACATCTTCATTTCAACGGCTTTTGTGCGCAGATCACGTACCGTAGATTTGTTATGAATATCATTCCATCTCTATCAGACTGATATCTTTTTACAAGTTCATCATTATTCAGTGTTTCCAAAACATCCCACCTTTCCCATGATGCGTGTCCTAATCTCAGCCTGAATGCCATCTTTTAGGACAGGGTGGTGTCAAACACTGTGCAGTCCTTACATTGATGGATTGAAGGCCAGAGGTCTACATGACCATCCATCCATCCATCCATTGTCCAACCCGCTGAATCCGAACACAGGGTCACGGGGGTCTGCTGGAGCCAATCCCAGCCAACACAGGGCGCAAAGCAGGGAACCAATCCCAGGCAGGGTGCCAACCCACCGCAGGACTCACACACAAACACCCACACACCAAGCACACACTAGTGCCAATTTAGAATCGCCAATCCACCTAACCTGCATGTCTTTGGACTGTGGGAGGAAACCGGAGCGCCTGGAGGAAACCCACGCAGACACGGGGAGAACATGCAAACTCCACGCAGGGAGGACCTGGGAAGCGAACCCGGGTCTCCTTACTGCGAGGCAGCAGCGCTACCACTGCGCCACCGTGCCACCCGCTCCACATGACCATCATCATCAAATTCTTCCATGTGATGCCTGAAAACCATGAGGACCAATTGAGATCATTGATGTTAGGTAGAATGCCTAGAGGGGGCTGGCTGGATGGTCTCATGGCCTCGGAACCCCTTCAGATGTTGTTTTTATTCTCCAGCCGTCTGGAGTTTTTGAAGTTTTGTTTTTTTCTGTCCTCCCTGGCCATCGAACCTTACTTTTCTTCTATGTTAATTAGTATTGCCTAAATTTACTTTTATATTTTGTTTCTTTTTTTTCTTCCTTCATCCTGTAAAGCACTTTGAGCTACATCATTTGTATGAAAATATGCTATAGAAATAAATGCTGTTGTTGTTGTTGGAGGGCCACAGCGACTGCAGGTTTTCATTCTAACCCTATACCTAATCAGCAAGTAGTTTTCACTGCTAATTAACTCCTTTTCCCTTCATTTTAATAGCCCTGTTTTTAAGGATTCGGTCCTCTGAATTGATTTGTTTCTTTACAAAAATGAGATGTGAAACAGATGATCAGCTAAACTGGAATTTCAAATTCTAGCCAATTTCAATCCAACCAATCTCTTAATAAGAAGCCAATTCTTGCTGTTAATTAAACTCGTTATTTAATTCCATGGCTTGTTGCTGCTCTCATTCTGCCACAGCAGACATTTCCAAAACTGTTGATTTTCTGTTTTTTCTAAAACCACCATCAAAATGTTTTGGTGACCTGAGAGATCAACCTTACTGAGACCATCACCTTTCTTTATTTTCAGATATTGTGTGATGGGCATAGGTGAGCTGGTCACGTGATGGCTTGTTTTGTGTCTCATTATTATTTGGCTGCTAATTAAGAAAAATGAGACAACTATGGGGCTCGAGTCAAGTTAATTAAAATTAAAGGAAAAGAAGTTTATTAGCAGCAAAAACTGGTCACTAATGAAGAAGACGGTTAGAATGAAAGCCTGCAGCCACTGCGGCCCTCCAGGACCAGAGAATGACACTCGTGTTCTGGGACTTCCTAGTGACTTAGGACAGCTCACGAATTCTCCTAAATCCTGGTAAAGTTAAGTTCCCTAAATTTGGAAAACTGATAAAATGCTTTTACATCTACTCCTAAGAGCTGGACCAAGTTTGCATCAGTCAGAGATTTTTATGCCAGTTACGATTGTTTCTTTCTCTGAGATGCTTGATAAATATGGGCACAGACCACATTTTATCAGTAATCAAAGCAGAAATCCAAGAAATTCCAAAGGGGTCATTTGCTTCACCAAGGCATTAGAGAGCATTCAACGTATTAGACCCCAAATATGCCTGACTCTTCTCCCAGAGAAAGGGTTGTGGGAAGTGTATGGGAGGGCAGCCTACCTCTTTGACAGTATTTGGAAGCAGATGTTCCTGATTCAGGAGTGAAACCATGTTGCCTTTCAAAGGTGAAATACAGGAGTTTGTTATTAAATTCCATATGACAGATTCCATATGCTTCCCACTTTGTGGTCAGATACACTATTTCATTTCAGCACCTCCTCTCCCCTTCCCTTCTTTACCCCTATAACCTTAGGCAGTTGGAGAGAGTGAAAGAACAGGCAGGAAAAAGAGCTGCACTCTTACACTCTATGTATTATAGGAAATAAATTTTATTATAACTAGTGCCGTACAAGCAAATACAATATGTTTTTGCAAATCAAGACCATACAACCCGAAAACACACATAATCATCATCTGCACAGGCTGTGGCAGCCTGCTTTCTTCAGGTTATCATCTGGTCAGGATGCAACATGGCAGATAGAGAGAGCAGGCCTTTGCAAGCCTTTTTCTTTATGGTCTCTGTTTAGCTCCTGACACACATACACACACACACACCTTCCTGGGCTATGCACCAATGGAACAGCTCAGGCACAGCCTTCCAACCTCAGTTCATTTGGTTTGTTGCCAGTATATTTCAAGTAAACAACTAAGGAAGGAAATGCAAGTCACTGAGCAATAAAACTAGCTCTCTCTGTCACAGGTGGCTAGCAATTCAGTCATTAAAAACAGCATCCCTAAAGCTTTGGGGGTAGAAAGAAAACTTGTTTGTCCATCTTCCTTGCTCTTTAAATATTATATAACAAGTGTAAGAGTTGAATTTGAACTCTGGTCCAGTGTGCACCTGCCATGTGTCTGAGTCTCATATCCTACTGAGCTTATGCTTAAAAGCTATTTTACTATTCACTATGATGATAAATGTATTTCATGTTATTTTATATAACCCCTTAAGAGAAAAATGTTATATTTATGGCATAATCATTCTTCTATAGTACTAAGTTTCTAGTTTTTTGTATCCAGCTGGATCATAATAAACAAGGGGGCTCCGCCCCCGGCGTTGGGTATCCTGAAATACATTAGTCAAGCTCGTTCGTCTTGGAGCCGTGCCCGCTTTACTTGCGGCATTTCAGACGCGCGTTGTAGGCGCCTGCGTTCATTGATTTTATCCAGCCGGGCTCGTGTTTGTATATCTGTCAGTCGAGCTCATTCGTTTTGAACCCATGCCTGCTTTGCTGAGTGAATATTGTTTCTGTTTCTGTAATAAATAATCCGAGTTTTTCTGTTTGTTCCTGTGATTTATTGATTGTCATAGCAAAAGCTATTCTGACGTTAAACTGTAAACATTTTACTACGAATGGCATATCACGATCTCCTTTGGTGTGTAATGTTACTCGCGGAATATATACATCACCTTTCTTTTTGCCTGTTAAAATTTGCATCGCTTCTCCGAGATCATCAATATACACCCGACCGAACTGTGTACTCTTTGAAATTTAACTTGTCGTTCCTTTAACTGTTGTGGGACCACAGATTCTCATAGCATATGGTCCATTATTGTGTAAATCCACATTTTGTCTATTGAATGATGCGAATGCGAAAAGACTTTGTTGTCTACTCTTCTTTTGAGACCTCAATTTGTCCTGGTATGTTTTCAATTCTGCGGTGGGTTGGCACCCTGCCCAGGATTGGTTCCTGCCTTGTGCCCTGTGTTGGCTGGGATTGGCTCCAGCAGACCCCCGTGACCCTGTGTTCGGATTCAGCGGGTTGGAAAATGGATGGATGGATGTTTTCAATTACACCTGGTTCTGATGACTAATCACCTTTTGTTTGCGGTAATGCAATCGTTTCTATCTTTTCTTTGATACTGTAGTGACTGACATGATAAAGTGTCACAAAAGTTTTACCTGAACAATCGCTGACTTCCTAACCCCAAACACAACTTTCTAGCACCCTCTCCAATGCCCCTCCTTACCGCGTGAAATCAATACCCCGCTATCAGTCCTCTGTGCTGTACTCCACCTTCCCTCAATTGGACCTAACAGTCACTTAAAACCAAAAAGCCCTCAATCTGGGTGGGACGCTACAATACTTTCGAATTTTACTGCTTTCAAATTCTGTGCCTTTGTCTGCATGTGTATCACGCTATCGTTTGTTTGAGCCTATGAAATTCCACTGCTTTCATAATCTCTTATGTGCCTTTTTTTCTCTCCAATGCTTTTGGGTCTCTATTCTCCGTATTGTCCTTATATGCTTTCTATACGCTGAGAGCACATGATTTGTGTGTACTATGTGGTTTTACACGATTGATTTTTTTTTGATCGGTGTGCTCTTATATATTCCGTACTATCTTTGTGGACCTTTGCCGACCCCGTAGTGTCTGAACCAGTGCCTGCGTTGCTTCCGCAGTTTCAGACGCGCGTTGTAGGCGCCTGCGTTCATTGATCTTATCCAGGTGGGCTCATGTGTGTATCGTTGAGCTGTATTGTGTTTGAATTTGGTGTAAAGTGTTCAGCGGTTTGTACAATCCCAAGCAGCACATTATTCCTAACTTCACTCCGCAGTAGTGCCACTCACAATATGGCGGTTGTTTTATTTGCTATTTCCGTTAGTTGAGCTGTACGCGCCTGCGCAGTACGTCTCATGGTCCCATCGCCGTGTACCTGTTTACCATTCTCGGTTAGTAATATGGATTTAGACCATTGTTCTTTTCTTTTAAACCACGAGAAACAGGATATACAGTAGAAACTCACACATCTCCTTTTATAAGAATAAAAATAATACATTAAAAATGTCATGTACATCCTAAGCAAACAAGACTATTAATCAAACTGTGGCCATTTAAGGCAGTGGTTCTCAAACTGTGGGGCGGGCCCCCCTAGGAGGGCGCAAAGTAACAAAAAGGGGGGCAAAAAAAAAAAGAAAACAAGAATCGAAAATATGAAAAATCCATCTATTGAAACCAAAACAAATTAACTTAAACTACATTCTGATACTAGAAAAATAAATATAGAGTTAGATAAATGTCAATAAAAGTTAAGTAGGTATGATTAAGTAGGTATAATAAAATATGCATCTATGATATATCATTAATTAAAAAATAACAAATTGGTATTAGTGGGCTCCTTTCAAAAAAACGTTAGGGGGCGCGATTAAAACTGTTATAAAAACTCGGGTCACAAATACTTAAAGGTTGAGAAACGCTGATTTAAGATATCAACATCTGCGATGTCCCGCTAGCAACTGGGTATAACCAATCATGTTAAAAGTTCTCTGATTATGTAATAAATTCCTTTTTTTGAGTAGTGACCTAATCAATGGATTATATAAATATAGCGCAGAGGACACTGTTTTCTTTGCAAAAACACTGACATGAAAAGTTGTTTTACGAGATTTAGATAAAGAATAATGATTGACGCTTTCACCTGCCTGTGTTTTATTGCTTGAATCAGGGAGACAAAGCACAGCCCTGGCGGAATCCAACACCCACTTGGAACTGTGCTGTTGTTTGTCCGAGTACATGGACTCAGCTCTTACTGGGAGTATACAGGGAATCAAATAGCTCTTATTAGGGGCCCTGGAACCCTGTACTCTCCCAGACAATGACTCCCTCGAGGAACATGGCCATACACCAGTCTCATATGTCATAAAGACATACAAAATATTTATCAACTTAAATGCAACATATCACTGTACCACAGCTTGTCATTTCCTGACAACAACAATTACTCGGCCAATACCTGTGCCAAAATGTCACCTTGTAAAATGTGAACTGTCCATGTGGACACTGACATTTCTGCAAAGAATCCTAAACCACAGGTGAGGAAAAACCTAACAGCAGAAGGACTTTAGCAAATATCAAAGCAAAGGATTTGAAACAGAAGATCAAAACACATACAATGTAAAACAAAGCACAGCATGAAGCAGAGATGGTGATTAATGATTGGAGTGTCATTACATGTAGAACAATCTTGTTAATATATAATATACTAGCCACCCCCGCGATAGTAGTGAAACAGGACAGTGAGGAGGAACCTGCCAAGCTCCCCACTCCTGACGTCACACTTCCTCCTCTCCTCGGCCCGCAGCCTCTGCTTCAGATTAGCGTGAATATATCACTCCTGCAAGCGAACTACGATTCTTAGTGTGATGACAGAAGTTGCAAAATCAACCGGAATGTTCAAGCAAATAAAAGAGAAAAACCCGGTCTAAATCCGTTAAGTAGTTCTCTCGTTCACTAGCTAAGTGGATGTAAGGTGCACTCCGATGCTGGCGCATGAGTGAGGAGGGCCCAGCCCCCCTCCCCTTGGCCTGCTGCGTTTCTCTCGGATTCTTGCAAATAAATCGAATTTGTGAAATATGATACTTAGCGTGATGAGGGAAGTGGCAACATCAACCAGAATGTTCAAGCAAATTATAGTAAAAAGCCCAATCTAAATCCTTTCGTTCGCTAGTTAAGCAGAGGTAAGGAACGCCCCCAAGGATGGTGCATGTGTGATGAGGGCCCTGCCCCCATCTCCTCAGCCAGCAGCCTTTGTCTCAGATTCATGCAAATAAATTGGAACTGCAAGTGAACTATGATACTTAGCAGGATGAGAGAAGTCACAAAATTAATCGAAATGTTTAAGAAAATTCTAGAAAAAAAACCTGATCTAAATCTGTTAAGTAGTTCTCTCGTTTGCTAGCTAAGTGGAGGTAAGGTACACGCCTCGCGGTTGGAGCGTGAGTGAGGAGGGCCCCTCCACCCTCCCGTCGGCCTGCTGTGTGTCTCTCGGATTCGCTCAAATAAATCAGTACCACAAGCAAACTATGATACATAGCGTGATGAGAGAAGTCACATAATTAACCAAAATGTTCAAACAAATTCTAGAAAAAAACCTGATCTAAATCCGTTAACACTAGAATTATCAGAGCCTACGAAAAAACTCGTAGATCCGTCCCACCTTAAATCGATTCGCACCTCTCCATCAGCATCTTTTGTCCTGTAAATGTGTCGATAAGCAGCATGCAGCCTACTATCACACCCACCACCGCCACACAGTTTTCTCAGCTCAAGTCTGTTTACCTGCGCGTTAGTTGCTTAGAGTTGTATAGAGTAAGAAGTCAAGCAAAATTACCTTTTATAAATACTATATCGTTGTTTGGAACACATGCATTTCATGTTTATGTAAACACAAACGGAAACGTTTCTCATGTTTTAGTAATAATTGACAAAATGAAGTGTATAGTGTGTGAAGCCTGAAGTCCAAATATCAAATAAACACTTTCACAAAAGGTTCAAATATAACAGAACAAGTGCGCTTCTATTCAAGACTATAACTGCAGAAAAAGAACCCACGTTAGGGTGCGACATTGACACGCATTTGGTATGACATATTCGGTAGTGCAACGGTATCAGCTGTTGACTGGTAATCAAAACTTCACAGGTTCGAGTCCGTTTGAGAAGTGAGCTGCTGTTATTCTCACTATCTTAGAATAAAAATATATATTTGTTTTCAGTCTGTAATAGCCGGTGTAAATTTATGATACTTGTAAAGGTTAGCTTTGTTTTTTTTTTTTATTCAGTTTTATTCTCTCAGTTGCACTCACGTATTTGACACTGCTGTTTTCACATAAAGACGCACTATAACAGAGGTGAACTCAGATGATGACAACGGTTCTACATCAGAGCAAGAATGCACGTCGCACTTTTGCCATCAATGTACTTTGTATAGTACATAGGAAGCTATGCAGTCTACTTGTGACTTTACGCTGTAGGAAGTAAGTAAATAAATAAAGGTAAATAAGTAAATAACATTCGTTCTGGGTCTTATACACAAAGTACAGCGACAGCAGCTTCCACCTTCAGCTATAGACTCTCCACTCTAGTGTTTAGATCTGGACGGTGCATGTGCCCAAAACATTAACATTTATATGTTACTTACTTAAAAGCCAGATCAAATGTTATTTACCTTAATTTGTTTACTTACTTCCTACAGCGTAAAGTCACAAGTAGACTGCAGAGCTTCCTGTGTTTGATCGACATGGGCACGCTCAAAAAATACATGTGTAATGCCTCGAAAAGTGCCTGCTGACACTTTAGTATTCAAGCAATGGTACGAGAATGCAGTCAGACTTCTTTTTTGGGCACATACACCGTCCAGATCTAAACATTAGTGTGGAGAGTTGCTTGCGTACTGAAGAGTCTATAGCTGAAGGTGGAAGCTGCCGTTGCTGTACTTTGTATATAAGACCCAGACCGAATGTTATTTACTTATTTACCTTTATTTATTTACTTACCTCCTACAGCGTAAAGTCACAAGTAAGCTGCAGAGCTTCCCGTATACATATACAAAGTACAGCGACTGCAAAAGTGTGACGTGCATTCTTTCTCCGATGTAAAACCGTTGTCATCATCTGAGTTCACCTCAGTTATAGCGCGTCTTTATGTGAAAACAGCAGTGTCTGATTGGGGGGTGGGATCGTGAACACGACTGAGAGAATAAAACTGAATAAAAAAAAAACAAAGCTAACCTTTACAAGTATCATAAATTTACACCGGCTGTTACAGACTGAAGTCAAATGTATGTTTTTATTCTAAGATAGTAAGAATAAGAGCAGCTCACTTCTCAAAGCAGACTCGTCTGGGATTGAATCCATGAAGTTTTGATTACCAGTCAACAGCTGACACCGTTGCACTACCATCATACCAAATGCATGTCAATGTCGCACCCTAACGCAGGTTCTTTTTCTGCAGTTATATTCTTGAATAGAAGCGCACTTGTTCTGTTATATTTGTACCTTTTGTGAAAGTGTTTCTTTGATATTTGGACTTCAGGCTTCACACATTATATACTTCATGTCTACATTTTGTCAATTATTACTAAAACATGAAAAATGTTTCTGTTTTAACAATATGTTTACATAAACATGAAATGCGTGTGTTCCAAATAACAATAACATTTATTTATATAGCACAATTTTCGTACAAAAAAGTACCTCAAAGTGCTTTACATAATGAAGAAAAGAAAAATAAACGACAAAGTAAGACATTAAAATACGACAACATTAATTAACATAGAATAAGAGTAAAGTCCAATGGCCAGGGAGGACAGAAAAAAACAAAAAAAAAAAAACTCCAGACGGCTGGAGAAAAAAATAAAATCTGCAGGGGTTCCAGACCATTAGACCGCCCAGTCCCCTCTGGGCATTCTACCTAACATTAATGAAATCGTCCTCTTTATATTTTGGGTTCTCACGGAAGGACTAGATGATGATGGTTATGCAGAATTCTGGATTTTAATCCATCAATGCTGGAACATTACGGTGCTTTGAGTAGATGGTGGTGGCGCAAGCCGCCACCACAACGAAACCAGAAAAAAAAACAGAAGAGAGAGTAGGGGTTAGTACAGATTTTAGAGCCACCATGAATAGTTATTATAATGAATTGGATATACAGAGTATCAGGATTAAATTAAAGTGAAGTTATGAGAAGGCCATGTTAAAATAACGTGTTTTCAGCAGTTTTTTAAACTGCTCCACTGTATTAGCCTGGCGAATTCCTATTGGCAGGCTATTCCAGATTTTAGGTGCATAACAGCAGAAGGCCGCCCGCCTCACCACTTCTTTTTAAGTTTTGCTCTTGGAATTCTAAGGAGACACTCATTTGAGGATCTGAGGTTACGATTTGGAATATAAGATGTCAGACATTCCAATATATAACATGGAGCGAGATTATTTAAGGCTTTATAAACCAAGTCAATCCTGAATGACACAGGTAACCAGTGTAGTGACATCAAAACTGGAGAGATGTGCTCGGATTTTCTTTTCCTAGTTAGGATTCTAGCAGCTGCATTCTGCACTCGTTGCAAACGATTTATGTCTTTATGATAGCGTTACAGTAATCTAGTCGACTAAAAACAAAAGCGTGAAGTAATTTCTCAGCATCTTTAAGAGGTCTAACTTTTGCTATGTTTCTTAAGTGAAAAAATGCTGTCCTAGCGGTCTAATGAATATGCGATTTAAAATTCACATTACAGTCAACGGTTACCCCTAAGCTTTTTACCTCCATCTTGACTTTTAATCCTAATGCATTCAGTTTATTTCTAAAAGCTTCATTGTATCCATTATTGCCAATCACTAAAATTTCAGTTTCTCTTTATTTAGCTTTAGAAAATTACTATTCATCCATTCAGAAATACAAGTAAGACATTGTGTTAGTGAATCAAGAGAATCGGGGTCATCAGGTGCTACTGATAGGTACAGCTGTGTGTCATCAGCATAGCTGTGGTAGCTCACGTTATGCCCTGAGATAATCTGACCTAATGGAAGCATGTAGATTGAGAAGAGCAGAGGACCCAGGATAGAGCCTTGTGGAACACCATATAGGATATCATGTGTCTTTGAATTACCACAACTAACAAAGAATTTTCTCCCTGCCAGGTAGGATTCAAACCAATTTAAGACGCCCATTGACTAAGGCGATTTCTAAGAATATTATGATCAATGGTGTCAAATGCAGCCCTCAGATCTAAGAGGATGAGAACAAATAAATGGCCTCTGTCTGCATTTACCCGCAAGTCATTGACTACTTTAACGAGTGCAGTTTCTGTACTGTGATTTGTTCTAAAACCTGACTGAAATTTATCAAGAATAGCAGGTTTATTGAGGTTGTCATTTAACTGCATAATGACGTTGGATTTTATATACAGAGAGATAATTACTTTTACCAGGCAATGGAAACTAACGGGGCAAACCCAGGTACAAGGAGCACATGGACCGTATGGACAAAGGTTTCGCAAGGACAAGGTCTCCAAGGAAAACAGAGAAAACACAATGCTAAAGGAGCAAATGGGATGAATAACTAAGCCACCAGGGGTCTCCACCAATAAAGGTAAAGGAAAGGGGGCCAGAAAATAAAGAAAACAAGATAAAGGAAGAGTACCACTGCCTGCCTCCTCACTGAAGATCAGCAGCGTGGACGCCTCCTTGTTCCCTGACGTGTTGCGGGATCGTTGCCGTCGAGCCTGGTCACAGGTCTGGTCCGGGTGCCACAGCTGCCTGCAGTGATAACAAAACTCGGTCCGACAGCCATCCCGTCCGCAGCTCAGTTTTGGGCACTCTGCGCAGCCATAGGCAATCACTGCGTAACTGAAAAGACAAGTGGCATTAGTCATGTGCAGGACTGGACTGGCATGAAGGCACACTGTAAGAGAAAGCGTCTCAAAGGCACAGGTGGTGTGGCCCACTAGTGGGTTGCAGCCGTGAACAAGAAGATTGCCCTGGTCAAACCCAAGTTATTCTTGTAGATACCGTGAATTCATGAAGTATTCAGATGCCCATCACTACCTGCACACTTTTATTGTGTTGTAAATTGAATCTGAAACAGATTTATGTGCCAATGTTGCCCATCAATCTACACTCAATAACCCATAATGACAATGTGAACACATTTTTTCTGAAAGGTTGGCACATTAATCAAAAATTAAAATCTGAAATCTCTCCTTCATAATAGTACTCAGACCCATTGCTGTTGCCCCCCACCCCCAGGCTGTGCATTCCTGTTTGCTTCCATTCTCCTTGAGATGTTTCCAGAACTTGGAATCCACCTGTGGTAAACTGAATTGATTGGATGTCACTTAGAAAGGACACAGGTGTCGCTGTGTATAGAAGGTTGCAGCGGCGCTACTGAGGAGTGAAAACTTCAACTCCCAGCAGTCCCTACAGTGGCTCTGATTGGTTGTCTGATGAGGGTGCGGGGGCTGCTGGGGACAAGGAGGCCAGCTCGAGATTTAAAAGGAGGCCAGTTCTACAGAGAGGGGGAGTTTTTTTTGTTGTTGTTTCGTGTCTGGAGTTACCTGTCTGTTTGCCTTCCCATTCAATACCTGTGGATTCTTGTGTTTGTCCTGTTCAGTGTACGGATCGTCTGGTGTCCTCCTGCTGCATGAGGACTGTATTAGGATTAGTGGTCGACCTGTGACAAAAGGAGCGCTTCTGATCCAATCAGGAAATACCAGTAGGGTCGACCTTTACATTCACATACAGGTGCATCTCAATAAATTAGAATATCATCAAAAAGTTAATTTATTTCAATAACTCAACTCAAAAAGTGAAACTCATATACAGTAAAACCTTGGATTACGAGGAAGTGTTCTGCAAGACGAGCAAACATTTTTAATGAATTTTAACTTGATAAACGAGCAAGGTCTTGCAAGATGAGTCGTACATATACGCTTTGTCTACCGAGTGTCATGTGATCACAACTGAACCGATGATTCTTCTCCCTCTCTCTCTCGCTGCGGGATTGTGGGTAATCGTCTCCTATACTCGGTCTCAGTCGACGTGTCTCACTCGTCTCCGTACGAGCGTATAATGTTTACTGTAGCATGGTGACCACGTGTGTGTGCGTAAAGCATTTTTTTATTTTGTGTCCAACAAGGCTGTAGCACTGCAAGCGATGACTCTGCTTAATGACAATGCAATGTCACATTTCTGCGAAATCCTCCAAAGGAGGCAAAAGCAACTGTCATTGATTGGATAGGTTCCTTGTTAAAGTCACAAAAACATAAAAAGATTGCAGTGAGCCAACAGATAACAGCGACTCCGTTAGTCAGAGTGAAAGTTGTCCTACACAATAACCGTCCTCCTCCTCCTCCACTCCTCTCTCTCGTCTCCCTCACTTCAGCAATGATTCTTATCAAAGGTAAAGTGCAGGTTAATTTGTTTTATGTATGTTTACTTTATATTTTGTCCATCCATCCATCCATCCATCCATCCTCTTCCGCTTATCCGAGGTCGGGTCGCGGGGGCAGCAGCTTGAGCAGAGATGCCCAGACTTCCCTCTCCCCGGCCACTTCTTCTAGCTCTTCCGGGAGAATCCTGAGGCATTCCCAGGCCAGCCGGGAGACATAGTCCCTCCAACGTGTCCTGGGTCTTCCCTGGGGCCTCCTCCCGGTTGGACGTGCCCGGAACACCTCACCAGGGAGGCGTCCAGGAGGCATCCTGATCAGATGCCCGAGCCACCTCATCTGACTCCTCTCGATGTGGAGGAGCAGCGGCTCTACTCTGAGCCCCTCTCGGATGACTGAGCTTCTCACCCTATCTTTAAGGGAAAGCCCAGACACCCTGCGGAGGAAACTCATTTCAGCCGCTTGTATTCGCGATCTCGTTCTTTCGGTCACTACCCATAGTTCATGACCATAGGTAAGGGTAGGAACTTAGATCGACTGGTAAATTGAGAGCTTTGCCTTGCAGCTCAGCTCCTTTTTCACCACGACAGACCGATGCAACGCCCGCATTACTGCGGATGCCGCACCGATCCGCCTGTCGATCTCACGCTCCATTCTTCCCTCACTCGTGAACAAGACCCCGAGATACTTGAAGTCCTCCACTTGGGGCAGGATCTCGCCCCCAACCCTGAGAGGGCACTCCACCCTTTTCCGGCTGAGGGCCATGGTCTCGGATTTGGAGGTGCTGATTCCCATCCCAGCCGCTTCACACTCAGCTGCGAACCGATCCAGAGAGAGCTGAAGATCACGGCCTGATGAAGCAAACAGGACAACATCATCTGCAAAAAGCAGTGACCCAATCCTGAGCCCACCAAACCGGACCCCTCAACGCTGTGGCTGCACCTAGAAATTCTGTCCATAAAAGTTATGAACAGAATCGGTGACAAAGGGCAGCCCTGGCGGAGTCCAACTTTCACTGGAAACGGGTTCGACTTACTGCCGGCAATGCGGACCAAGCTCTGGCACCGATTGTACAGGGACCGAACAGCTCTTATCAGGGGGGCCGGTACCCCATACTCTCGGAGCACCCCCCCACAGGATTCCATATTTTGTATTAATCATTTTTATATGAATATTTTTGGGTTGTAATCTGAGTTTCCATTATTTCTTATAGGGAAATTCGCTATGAAATACGAGTGCTTTGGATTACAAGCATATTTCCGGAACGAATTATCCTCGCAAACCAAGGCACCACTGTATTATATAGATTCACTACGGGGTTAACTCCCTGCTCGCTTCGCTTTACCTGTGTGTGTGTAAAGAATGCTGATGAGATATGAAACATAACCAGCAGTCAATGTGCACGCTGGCTGCCAATTGAATAGTCAATAAGCTAGTCTTTGGGGTTCATATTTTTGTAAATCAGACTCTGAAGGAGTCACCAGTCATGAACCTCACCGCACGGCACTTGCTGCTGCTATCCTTCCACACAGAGGCTCTGGGCGCCAATAAGTTAGCGACATCAGAAAGTCAAGTGCACTGCAGCGCTCCGTTTATTTTTTATTTTTTGTTCTGACTGACTGCCAAAATGAAAGATTAAGATTTTTAAAACTAAAGGGTCAGCCATTGTACAGCGCTCCTGGAGCAATTAAAGGTTAAGGGCCTTGCTCAAGGGCCCAGCAGAGTAGGATCTCTTTTGGCAGTGACGGGGATTCAAACCGGCAACCTTCGGGATACCAGTGCAGATCCTTAGCCTCAGAGCCACCACTCCAGAGAGGTGCATAGACTTCCATTTACAAATAAAGGTTAAGGCCATAGACGGTTTTCAAATTTGTAGAAAATTGGATCAGACTAAGAAAAATACAATCCAATACTTAAAAACTAAATTTTGATCTTAAATAAAATATTCTTTTGTTTTTCTTGCTGTCCTTTTGTTGAACAGTCTGTATTAAAATTGATTAAAGCATCAGAATTAAAAGCTTTTAAATATTTCAATTAAGGTCAAAATTGGAATCTGTTTTTTTTGTACACCTCTCTATACTTTCATTTGTATTGTATGAGTGTGAATTGTGGAATTGAAACCGCAATTTAGAGGGTGAGGAGAAAATGCGCTCTCTCCGCTCGCTCGCATCTATAAACGTAACGTTCTCAGTCAGTCAGTCAGTAATCGTCCAACCCGCTATATCCTAACTACAGGGTCACGGGGGTCTGCTGGAGCCAATCCCAGCCAGCACAGGGCGCAAAGCAGGAAACAAACCCCGGGCAAGGTGCCAGCCCATCGCAGGACACACGTACACACATACAGTGGGTACGGAAAGTATTCAGACCCCCTTCAATTTTTCACTCTTTGTTATATTGCAGCCATTTGCTAAAATCATTTCAATTAATTTTTTTCCTCATTAATGTACACACAGCACCCCATATTGACAGACAAAAAAAAGAATTTTTGAAATTGTTGCAGATTTATTAAAAAAGAAAAACTGAAATATCACATGGTCCTAAGTATTCAGACCCTTTGCTCAGTATTTAGTAGAAGCACCCTTTTGAGCTAATACAGCCGTGAGTCTTCTTGGGAAAGATGCAACAAGTTTTTCACACCTGGATTTGGGGATCCTCTGCCATTCCTCCTTGCAGATGCTCTCCAGTTCTGTCAGGTTGGATGGTAAATGTTGGTGGACAGCCATTTTTAGGTCTCTCCAGAGATGCTCAATTGGGTTTAAGTCAGGGCTCTGGCTGGGCCATTCAAGAACAGTCACAGAGTTGTTGTGAAGCCACTCCTTCGTTATTTTAGCTGTGTGCTTAGGGTCATTGTCTTGTTGGAAGGTAAACCTTCGGCCCAGTCTGAGGTCCTTAGCACTCTGGAGAAGGTTTTTGTCCAGGATATCCCTGTACTTGGCCGCATTCATCTTTCCCTCGATTGCAAACCAGTCGTCCTGTCCCTGCAGCTGAAAAAACACCCCCACAGCATGATGCTGCCACCGCCATGCTTCACTGTGGGGACTGTAGTGGACAAGTGATGAGCAGTGCCTGGTTGTCTCCACACATACCGCTTAGAATTAAGGCCAAAAAGTTCTATCTTGGTCTCATCAGACCAGAGAATCTCTCAGGTGTCTTTTAGCAAACTCCATGCGGGCTGTCATGTGTCTTGCACTGAGGAGAGGCTTCCGACAGGCCACTCTGCCATAAAGCCCTGACTGGTGGAGGCTGCAGTGATGGTTGACTTTCTACAACTTTCTCCCATCTCCTGACTGCATCTCTGGAGCTCAGCCAAAGTGATCTTTGGGTTCTTCTTTACCTCTCTCACCAAGGCTCTTCTTCCCCGGTAGCTCAGCTTGGCCAGACGGCCAGCTCTAGGAAGGGTTCTGGTCGTCCCAAACATCTTCCAGTTAAGGATTATGGAGGCCACTGTGCTCTTGGGAACCTTAAGTGCAGCAGAGATTTTTTTGTAACCTTGGCCAGATCTGTGCCTTGCCACAATTCTGTCTCTGAGCTCTTCAGGCAGTTCCTTTGACCTCGTGATTCTCATTTGCTCTGACATGCATTGTGAGCTGTAAGGTCTTATATAGACAGGTGTGTGGCTTTCCTAATCAAGTCCAATCAGTATAATCACACACAGCTGGACTCAAATGAAGGTGATCTCCAGGATGATCAGAAGAAATGGAAAGCAGCGGAGTTAAATATATGAGTGTCACAGCAAAGGGTCTGAATACTTAGGACCATGTGATATTTCAGTTTTTCTTTTTTAATAAATCTGCAACAATTTCAAAAATTCTTTTATTTGTCTGTCAATATGGGGTGCTGTGTGTACATTAATGAGGAAAAAAATTAATTTAAATGATTTTAGCAAATGGCTGCAATATAACAAAGAGTGAAAAATTGAAGGGGGTCTGAATACTTTCCGTACCAAGCACACACTAGGGACAATTTAGGATCGCCAATGCACCTAACCTGCATGTCTTTGGACTGTGAGAGGAAACCCATGCAGACACGGGGAGAACATACAAACTCCACGCAGGGAGGACCCGAGAAGTGAACCTGGGTCTCCTACGTAACGTTCTTTCTTATTCAAATATGTTACTGATGTGTGTGTAAAGAATGCTGATGAGATATGAAACATAACCAGTAGTCAATGTACACGCTGGCTGCCAATGGAATAGTCAATAAGCTACTCTTTGGGGTTCATATATTTGTAAATCGGACTCTGAAGGAGTCACCAGCCATGAACTTCACCACATGTCACTGGGTGAAGCCAGCTAAAGGAAGCGTCATGGAGGAGCTTCTCAGCCGCAGGGTGCAAGGACATGAAGACAGATCAGAATTGAGGGGATGAATGCAGCCAAATCCAGAGAGGTCCTTGAAGAAAACCTGCTGCCGAGTGCACACCACCTCAGTCTGGGGCAACAGGCAAAGCATAGCGCCAAGACAACAATGGAGTGGCTTCAAGGGCAAGTCTCTGATCATCCATGAGTGCCCCAGCCAAAGCCCAGACTTCACCTCCTTGGATCATCTGTGGAGAGACCTGACACTCCCCATCCAATCTAATGGCGCTTCAGAGGATCTGCCAGGAAGAATGGGATGCAAAGGGGTGGAAAGCTTATAGAGATGACTTGCAGCTGTAATTGCTGCCAATAAGACTTTTTATTTGAGGGTGGGCAGCACAGTGTTGCAGTGGTAGCACTGCTGCCTCAGGGTTAACATCAAGGGTCCTCCCTGCTTGGAGTTTGCATGTTCTCTCCATGTCTAAGTGGGTTTCCTCCCACAGTCCAAGGACATGCAGGTTAGATGGACTGGAGTTACTAAACTGGCCCCAGTGTAGGTGGTATGACTCTGTGTGTGATCTCCCTGAGATGGACTGGCACCCTGTCTAGGGTTTGTCCCTGCCTTGCACCCTATGCTAGCTGAGATGGGCTCCAGCACCCCCCTGCAAACCCGTACAGCACAAAGAAGGTTAGAGAATTACTGAATACGGGGTCTGAACACTTCAAGGAGTGAGAGATTTCAGTTTGGAATTTTTAACAAATTCTGAAAACACCTTGTTACTTTGTCACATGGGTTAATGAATGCAGACTGATGGGCACAAAACGTGAAACGCATCCCACTTAAAATGAAATCTACCAGACAATAAAGAGTGCAGAAAGTCACTGCGTTTGAATATTTGCAGAATCCACTCCACCTTTCAATAAGCAAATGAAAAAATAAACCGCTGGCTTGGCATTGGTTTGCCAGCTCAGTGTGCCAAACCTGTGCTCTTAAAGAACGCTATAAACAATACCTTTACATAATACTCATTACTCACGACAGAGAGAGCCATACATTGATTAAAAGACATTGGAGCCAAAAGCTGACCCAAGGGCTCCTCTAACTGCAAGATGAGAATACTGAAGGAAGCAACGCCATGATGACTCAGCTGAGGGCTCCCATGATGCCAGTCTCTCAGGTTTTGCTGGATAGTAAGGGCACAGCCATTAAAGCTGAAAGCGTCTGAGCACCAGGCCTTGAAATGTGGGGTACTCAGTCAGGTCTGAGACAGAAAAGGGGGCAGGACCTCAAACTGAGTCCCATCACAAGTACTCAGGGTCTATGAGGGGGCAACAAAAGGACAGGAGCTTATGATGTTATTTACTCTTAATGCTCAGAAATCATATGATCAGGTGTCACATGAAAGGCCAGGTATCACATCAAAAAACTCAGGGCACTTTTCAGATGGGTGTGAAGCAAAGGGTTAAGGTCAGGGGAGCTTTACCAGAAAAGTGCCATTCCTCAGGAGTCAATGTTAGGGATGCACTTCTTTTTTAATGCATACAGTGGATTCAGAAAATTCTCAGATGTCTTCACGTTTTCACAGTTTCTTAGGTTGCAGCCTTGTGCTAAACTTGCTTAAAACATTTTATCCCCCATCAAACAACACTCAGTACCCCATAATGAAAAATCAAAAACGTGATTTTAGGAATTCTTCCAAAAAAGCTAGCTGTGCTACCCATCAACAATGAGTTAAAATGTAAGTGACCAACGTAGACCTCAGCATTAATGTGTGCAGTGCACCACGAAAACCATAGGTCTCTTTTATGTGCCATTTGGTATGGGATTCATAATATCAGTGTTAATGCGTGTGATACACCATTTGTTCATACTGTATCTATCTATCTGTTATATAGTGCCATTCATATCTATCTATCTATCTATCTATTTTATAGTGCCTTTCAAATCTGTCTATGATAAATAGTGCCTTTCTTATCTATCTATCTATCTATCTATCTATATATCTGTTATATAGTGCCATATCTATGTATCTATCTATCTATCTGTTATATAGCGCCTTTCAAATCTGTCTATGATAAATAGTGCCTTTCTTATCTATCTATCTATCTATCTATCTGTTATATAGCGCCTTTCAAATCTGTCTATGATAAATAGTGCCTTTCTTATCTATCTATCTATCTATCTATCTATCTATCTATCTGTTATATAGTGCCTTTCTTATCAATCTATTTATATATATATATATATATTATATACTGCCTTTCAAATCAATCTATTATATATGGTGCCTTTCTTATCTATATATAGTGCCTTTCAAATCTGTCTATGATATATAGTGCCTTTCTTATCTATCTATCTATCTATCTATCTATCTGTTATATAGCGCCTTTCAAATCTGTCTATGATAAATAGTGCCTTTCTTATCTATCTATCTATCTGTTATATAGTGCCTTTCTTATCAATCTATTTATATATATATATATTATATAGTGCCTTTCATATCTGTCTATGATATATAGTGCCTTTCTTATCTATCTATCTATCTGTTATATAGTGCCTTTCTTATCAATCTATTTATATATATATATATATATTATATAGTGCCTTTCAAATCTGTCTATGATATATAGTGCCTTTCAAATCTGTCTATGATATATAGTGCCTTTCTTATCTATCTATCTATCTGTTATATAGTGCCATTCATATCTATACTGCATACTGCCTTTAATATCTATCAATACATCTTTATATAGTGTCTTTCATGTCTATCTATCTATTATATAGTGTCTTTCATATACTGTACATCTCTCTCTATATATATGTCTGTCTATCTGTCTCTGACTGTTTGTTATATAATAATCTTGTATCAGCTTATTTTATACAGTGTCTTTCAAATCCATTTCTCTTCTTCACATCTATGACATTTCTGTACCGAACATCCATAATCTTGAATAGCAAGCATTATTCGACCTTATTCTGACAGCTGTAAAAGGCGGGTTGAAGAAGCCTTTAATTTTTTGTATTTGAGTGCAGATTACATACCCACCGTGTCAAGGCACCCCGTCAGCTCCACTCTCTGTACTCGACTAATTCCTTTATTCTTCTCATTTCATTTCCTAAAAGCATAGGGCAGGCCCTGAATAATTGGCACCGGCTCTGATTCTCTCCTGGGATTTGCAGAGATCTTGGCACATTTCTCCTTGTGCTCTCCTTATGTTAACTGACACCACAGAGAGAAGCCGGCCAGCCTGCTGGAGGCCCCAGCGCTCCTTTATTATGAGAGGTGAAGCCACAGTAGTGGGAGGACGGAGCCCCAATCCGGCCTCTGCTTTCATTCAGACGATGTCCACAATTCTGCAGACCTTTTCACACTTCTGCAAGTTAAAGTTCTCTGCAATGATCAGCTTGCTTAAAGGAAATGATTTAATGGCGTGCAGAAGTGGACTTTGCCAATGCAACATTTCTATCTCTTTTATAGTCCAAGTGGGCTTAGCTCAACCTGTTTGTGCCCCAGCTGGCAGCACACTAGGACTCATCAGTATCTTGTGTTTCTTTATATAGCGCCTTCCAACTGTGTTTTAAACTTTGACTCTCAATGAAATTGCAGCTCATTAATGACAAAAGGACAGACGGTAAGACAAACGTTGCCACTCACCTGCAGTCAGGTGCTGGGCACCATCGCGTATCTGGATCTGATGCCAGAAACCTCCGCAGCTGGTACTCCTCGTACCTCTCCAGCAGGGCTTCGTCCTCCAGGATGGTCTGGACGTCCAGCGGGGCCAGAATCTCCGGGCACTGAGGACAGGCGATGCACACTCGGCTTTCGGTGATCTCAATTCGCAGGTACAGGCGCAGGCAGTCTGAGCAGGAACGGTGAGGGCAAGAGGAGAGCTCAGGAAAGTGGCACCGAGGTTGGCAAAGAAGGCACAATGGGCACTCCAGTTGGTCCAAGAGCTGCTCATGGCTGGAGGAGGCAGAAGAAAGCCCCGTCCTCCTAGCGTCCCCTTGCTCGAGATCCCTGACGTCATGTTCACTGGGCGTCAGAGTTAGACTGATCTCATCCCGGACTTTGTTGGGCCCTCGCTCTTCTGGGGCCAGCGGTCTTTCCAGCTTGGGGGTGGATTTGGACTTCCTACTGAAGAAGCTCAGGAAACTGAGATGGGGGTGCTGCTTGGGCCTCTTCATCATAGGGCTGAATTTCAAGGGCAGATTTGGCATCAGCACACCGGCGGCAGCAGCAGCAAAGCTGGACAGATTAACGTGTCGGCGCTGTTGGGCCAACTATGCGGCATCAGAGGCGTTAGGACTGCAGCCTCGGAAATGAGGCAATCTTGATGGGGCTAACGCAGCAGAGGGAGAAGCTCGAGGAAGCAGGCAACCCTCACACATGGTAAATGAGTGGCGGCCACATTCATCTCTCTCCACGGAGAACCCCTGAAAGAAAAAACAGAAAAGGTAAAGAAACACAGCAGTGGGTTCAAGCCATGCAAAAGGACAGAACAAGAAACCCAAAATCTGCTAAACACAAGGAAGGCAAGTCAAACCAACTGAACCTTGGACCCACAGGGGCCTCGAGGGAGTATTCAGACCTGTGAAGACAGGATTTTAAGAATTGTTGTAAATTTCTAAAAATAAAAATAGAATTAGCACCTTGACCCCCAATGTTCAGAGCCTTTATGGTGGCGCTTGAATGCTGGCTCAGGTGCATCCCATTCTATTGGTCATCATTTGCCTTGTTTGGAGTCTACCTGTGGTCAACTCAGTTGATTGGAGCTGATTAGGAAAGGCAACACTTGTACATAGAAGGTCTACAATTAAGCAAAAACCAAGCCATGTGCTCCAAGGAATTGCCTGCACAGCTTAAGAGACAGACCTGTGGAAGGCTACAAGAAAATTTCTGCAGCAGTGAAGACTCCCAAGAACATAGTGACCTTCACGAGATACTTGGAGCAACAGTAACATAGTTCTTAAAGCTGGCTGCCTAGCCAAACTGACCAATCGTGGGAGGAGGACCTTGGTAAGACAGGTGATGATGAACCCAGTGGTCACTCTGGCCGAGCTCTAGAGAACCCGTGTGGAGATGGGAGAAACTTCCAGAATGACATTGATGCTCTGCTAATCTGGGCATTATGGCAATATGGCCAGACAACACTTGGACTTTTACACTCTCAGACAAACTGATGAAACCAAGATTGAACTGTTTGGCCTCAAGTCTACGGAGTCACGTCTGGAGGAAAGCAGGTACCACTCAGCACCCGAGCAATACCATTCCATGGGTGAAGCGTGCTGGTGGTGGTGGCAAGCAGCAGAGACTGGGAGACGAGTCGAGGGAAAGCTAAACGGAGCAAAAGTCCAGAGATATCCTTCATGAAAACCTGCTGTGGGACGATCAGGACCTCATGATGGGCTGATGGATCAACAAAGCAAAGCCAGCACAGGAATAGCTTAGGGACAACACTGGGAATGTCCTTGAGTGGCCCAGCCAGAGCCTGGACTTGTACTCTGGAGAGACCTGAAAACAGCTTTCCATCCCACCTGACAGAACGTGACAGGATTTGCGGAGAACAAGTCCCAGGAGGTTCTGCTCAAGCTTTATAACACACTGGTGAGGCCTCATCTGGAGTACTGGGTGCAGTTTTGGTCTCCGGGCTACAAAAAGGACATAGCAGCACAAGAAAAGGTCCAGAGAAGAGCGACTAAGCTGATTAGAGGGCTACAGAGGTTGAATTATGAGGAAAGATTAAAAGAGCTGAGCCTTTACAGTTTAAGCAAAAGAAGATTAAGAGGAGACCTGACTAAAGTGTTTAAAATTATGAAAGGAATCAGTACAGTGGATCGAGACTGTTATTTTAAAATGAGTTCATCAAGAACACAGGGACACAGTTGGAAACTTTTTAAGGGTAAATGTCACACAAACATTAGGAAGTTTTCCTTTACACAAAGAACGATAAGTGACCAAGTAGAGTGGTAGACAGTAAGATGTTAGAGACTTTCAAAACTCAACTTGATGTGATTTTGGAAGAAATAAGTGGATAGGACTGGCGAGCTTTGTTGGGTTGAATGGCCTGTTCTCGTCTAGAGTGTTGTAATGTTCTAATATATATATATATATATATATATATATATATATATACACATGCACATGGGACGCAGCTAAAGAACCTGAATGAGAGTAGTTCCACGCCAGACCAGGGGGTGGCAGAATACACTGACTCTTTATCTCACTTCTCTACAGACCAGTTATGGGAAATTCCGCCTGGCCCCAATGATGTCACTTCTGGCCCCATTGGCGACGTCACATCCTCTGCTTGCCTTTAAAACCGCTTTCTTGATCATCTCAAATCAGTTCTGTTCTAGACTCCAATCCGCACACTTCAGTACAATAATTCATTTCAATTTTGCAGCCAGGAAATAATATACAGGTGGCAGCCCCAAATCTTTTTGTGGCTTTTGTCGAGTGTCCTAGACTTAGAACACCTCTGTAGGGACCTGAAGGTGGCCGTTCACCGATGCTTCCCATCCAACCTAACGATGCCTGAGAGGATCTGCCAAGAAGAATGGGAGTAACAGCCCAAATCCAGGTGTGCAAAGCTTGTAAGGACAGACCTAAGAAGACTCAGAACTGGAATGGCTGCCAAAGGGACTTCTGCAAAGTACTGAATTAAGGGCCTGGATATGTTTTGAATGAGAGATTTGCAAACCTTTCTGAACACAAGTTGTCACTTTCTCATTCTGGGTGACTGGGTGTCAATTGGTGGCCAATAATGACAAATGTATCCATTTAAATGACATCTACAACACAACAAAGTGTACAGAATCTGAAAGGGGTTTACAAACTTCTGAATCCACCGTAAGATGGAAGTGCCCACACAGAGCATCAGCTGAAAAGACTGGTAGTCATTTTTACAGACACTCATTAGCAAATGGCCGGCCTTTCCCTCATGTGCCCTTGCAAAGTGATGACATCACTCAACTCAATTATAGTGAAGCTGTGGTCACCACCCAACATCTAACAGACCACCAGCCATGACATCATTTAACTGTAATGGATGTGATTCCACCCTCGTAGTCTGATGTGCCTCCAGACGCAGACTTGACCTTCCAATTCAGGCCTGTAAAGCCTTCTCCCCCTCGTCTTTCAATTTGCTTGGTCAAATCGTATTAAACGTCGCTGAAATCGTGAAGACCACACAGCCCACACTGGCGGCCGCCGGCCAGCCCTAGGAGAGCACAATTATCACATTAGACATGGAGGCTGTGCACAGCTTTTCATTTCTGGACAGGATTTGTTTCTGTTCCCAATGTGGTAGAAAACACCCTGAAGGAATCTAAAGATTTGGTTTGTTAAGTAAGCAAGTCTAGCAGATTGGGCTAAACAGTCCAAGGTCTGAGTCACAAGATAAGAGGATTTAAGCCCCAGTATTAGATAAGACTCCATAAACTGCTTGTCTAACAATACCCTAATTATGTCCTCACTACGTTCTTTATGATTATGTCAACCACACATTTAGTCTCTCCAGAAACTGACCTCTCTTTATTTTCAGTCTGTAAGGACCAGCAGGCCACCCTGACATCCACAGGCACCAGTCAGCCGCCAGTAACCTAATGATCTACAGATATTTGGTCACTCGGGGGGCTACAATGGCTCAACAATGGGGTGCTTCTGCAATTTAGTCCAGTGACACATACACTGATGGACCACAACATGCTGAGCACTGCAGTATGAAGCGAATGACGTCAACCACCATGTAAGAACAGCGCATGTTGAGGTCATATACAAGACATTAAGATAACATGAGTTACTCATAGTCAAAGTGTTAGATGCACAAGATAGAGGCAGGTGACTTCAACAAGGGGCCAAATTGTTACAGCCAGATGACTGGGTCAAAGCATTTCCGAAATGGCAAGGCTTGTGGGGTGCTCATGGTCAGCCATGGTGGGCACCTACCGACAAGTGGGAAGAAGAAAAAAACAGAAACCGTGACAGGGTGCTGGGCAACCAAGATTCATCAATGTGAGAGGTCAACGCACAATGGTAACCAAGAGAAGGGCTACTATGGCACTGTAATGTGATGGATTTGCAGCCCAACATGGATGGAGGGTGGATCCTTGACTGGTCGGGAAGCCATAACAGAAGGATAACAAGGAAGGAGGCACAACCCGGCCGGGATGAGACCCACACGGGGTGAAGGATTAATGGAGGGACCAAAGGAGGTTGTTTGTCAAAAGCAGTTCCTCCCCGGGTACAGTTGATGGCAGTGCCCCTCTGATGTGGACCCAGTGTGGACACCCGCAGGGACCCATGGGAATAAGAGTTCTGAAAGACAGCCCTGTCGGGGGTCCTTGCGTGCTGCAGAGAGAGGGTACACCTGTTTCGTAGGGCTTCCGCATGAACCATTCAGTACTATGGCACTAGAAGTACCTCCGGGTCCAACAAAATAGGAAACCATCCAGCCACCTCCTGGAGGTAGAAGGAAGAAGAAATGTACCAGCTTTGGAGTGTTTTGGCTGATGTCTGGGTGTAAAAGTGTTGGTGAAAAATAAAAAAATATATATTTTATTTGAAAACAGAAATGTGTTGGGTAGCATTGTGTTCGAGGTTTGAAGCTCAGTGGAGTCCCCTTGTGGTCACAGGCACAAATTGCAAGAAAAAAAAAACGGAAGTAATATGTAATGGGTGTCCAACCCTGCTGTGTATGGGACTACATTGCTGCAGGCCATGCAGCGTGCCCATAATAACATCTGCTCAGCTACAATGGGCATGTAGAACTGGACCTTAGATCAGTGGATGACAGTCACCTGGTCCAATGTTGCATAATATGGATGGCCAGGTACGTGTACATAGTCTACCTGCTGAAGAGAGGGCAGCATGATGCACTATTTGAAGAAGACAAGTCAACGGAGGAGATGTGATGCTGTGGACAATGTTCTGCTGGGAAACCTTGGGTCCTGCCATTGATGCGGATGTTACCTTGACATGTACCATCTACCTAAAAATTGCCGCAGAACATGTACATTCAATCATTACAACAGTATTCAATGATGGCAGTAAGATAAGGTGTCCTGTCACTGTAAAACTTGTTCAGGATTGGCTTGATGACCGTGACAAAGAGTTAAAGGTGTTGATTTGGCCTCTAAATTCCCCAAATCTCCATCGGACTGAGCACATGTGGGTTGTGTTAGACAAACAAGTCTGATCCAACTTATAAGACTTGAAGGATTGCTCTTAACTTCCTGGTGCAGATACCACAGGACACTTTCGGAGGTCTTGTAGAATCCATGAATCAGCAGGTCAGAGCTGTTTTGGCAGCACGAAGGGCGCCTACACAATATGAGGCTGGTGGTTCTCTGGTGTGTGAACCAACTTTATCTGAGGACCTTGAGTCTGCATCCTTCCTGTGCTTTTTTATGAGTTTTGCGGAAGTCTTTTGGACAAAGTATCGGTCTATTCTCAAAGAATTCAGTTCTAGCATATTTTTTGTATGAAGCTTTTCTGTACATAGTTTTGTAAAAAATAGTTCAAATATGTTATCGGGACCCTCCTAAAATTCCATTTCGCGCAACGTTTCAGACCTCCCTGACTTTCTCATATACGAAGTATAGGGAAAGTATTGGAATCGTCCAAAAATTCCACTTCAAGATTTTGATGAATCTCGACATTTTAGACCTCCCTGACTTTCTCATATACAAAGTATAGGGAATGTATCGGGACCCTCCTAAAATTCCATTTCGCAATTTTGATGAATCTCAATGTTTCAGACCTCCCTGACTTTCTCATATACGAAGTATAGGGAAAGTATTGGAATCGTCCAAAAATTCCACTTCGAGATTTTGATGAATCTCAATGTTTTAGACTTCCCCAGAGTCCGAAAATACTTTTATTGGAATTATGTCTGTGTGTGTGTATGTAAACGCACTCACTTGGGTCAACCAAATTTTGCATTCAAGTATCAGGTACAAAACGTAGATTTCTATCAACTTTTGGGCTATTTCCGTTAACCAGAAGTGGTACTTTACCGTTCATTCATGCAGCTGCAGAGTCTGATTTATTTAACGTTATTTTTATAATAATTGTTCAATATATTATTAATTTGAGTTGATTTGTTGTTGATGGTTATTTAATGTACATAATATAAAAATAAAATCATTGTCTTGCGGTTTACTCCTCAAATATCTTACCCCATATCTAAATATACGAGAAAGTCGAGGGGAGACCACGCAGTCAAGTCAAATTTAACAAATCAAAGCAAAATTCAACCTCCACCCAAGAGAGAGAGGAGCCAGCAACTGATGCTACTCTATAAAAGGAATAAGAAAAGCAGGGTATCCTTTTCCCCGAAATGGAACCTTATTCTAAAATACTATTGATTAGATCCTGACATATTTTAAAGTTTTGCACAGATCCTCTAAGTGAGAATCTGATTTTTTCCAATTGCTGATAGTTTACAACATCGGTCACCCACTGACTTAACAGTGGTGGAGTAGGATTCTTCAAGATGAGCGAGATAAGTCTACATGATTATAGTGAAGTAAAGGAAATCACTGTTTGTTTGTCATTCTCCACCAATTATTCAGAAATGGAAGATAAATATAAAATGACCATCAAACCGTCCTCGGTCTGGAGCTCCATGCAAGATCTTGCCTCATGGGGTGAGAAGAAAAACAGCCCCAAAGCATAATGTTTCCAACCTCCTTGCTTGACTGTGGAGATGGTGTTCTTTGTGTCATACTCAGCATTTCTCGCTGATGCCAAAGAGTTCAAATTGGGTTTCATGTGACTACAGCACTTTCTCCCAAGCCTCCTCTGAATAATTTAATGTTCACTGGCAAACTTAAGACGCGCCTGTACATGTGCCTTCTTGAGCAAGGGGACCTTGTGGGTGCTGCAAGATGTCAATCCATTATGGCGTAGTGTGTTACCAATGGTGTTCTTGGTGACTGTGATGGTCCCAACTGCCTTCAGACCATTAACAAGCTCCTACTGTGTAGTTTTGGGCTGATCCCTCACCTTTCTCATGATCATCCTCACCCCATGAGGGAAGATCTTGCATGGAGTTACAGAACCGAGGGCGATTGATGGTCATTTTATATTTCTTCTATTTCCAAATGGTCTTGTAGCCCATTCCAGTCTTGTCCCTCACATCCTTTGACCGCTCTTTGGTCTCACCCATGGTGGTTGGAATGGAAGAAATTGATTCTGTGGACAGGTGTGGTTTATACACATCACGAGTTCAGATCAGGAGTATCTGGAATTGATTGATTGACTGATTGATTGTAATCTGTGTATGCCAATCCATAGGACCCAGAATTCTGGCTGGGTTGTAGGGGATCAAATCCTTATTTCTCTCAATGACATGCAAATCAATTTATAATTTTTATGTAATGTGTTTTTTTCTGGATTTTTGGTTGATATTCAGTCTCTCTCCATTAAAATGAAACTACCATAAAAATTAGAGACTGTTCATTTCTTTGTAAGGGAGCAAACTTACAAACTCAGCAGGAGATCAAATAATTATTTGGATGTGTCAGAGTTAAAGATGCTAAGATTTGCATTGGGTGTGACAAGGATGGATAGGATTAGAAATGAGGACATTAGAGGGTCAGCTCAGGTTGGACGGTTTGGAAGACAAAGTCAGAGAGGCGAGATTGCGTTGGTTTGGAAATGTGAGGAGGAGACTTGAGGAGTATATTGGGAGAAGGGTGCTAAGGATAGAGCTGCCAGGCAAGAAGAGAAGAGGAAGGCCTAAGAAAAGGTTTATGGATGTGGTGAGAGAGGACATGCAGGTGATGGGTGTGACAGAGCAAGATGATGAGGACAGAAAGATATGGAAGAAGATGATCCTCTGTGGCAACCCCTAATGGGAGCAAAGAAGAAGGGAAGTGAGGGGTACATCAGAAAAAGAAAGTGAAGGGTGGAACCGCCAGGCAAAAGAAGAAAAGAAGGCCAAAGGGGAGGTTTATGGATGTGGTGAGGGAGGACATGAAGGCAGTCGGGGTGGCAGAAAAGGATGTAAAAGACAATCATAGATGGGGACGAACGATCCAATGTGGCGACCCCTAAATGGGAGCTGAAAGACGATAGGTTTTGGAGGATTATTTTGGTTGGTCTATATTTTTGCGGTTAAAACTGAGAAATTATTCATTATTTTCACGTTCACCCATGATGCCATTTTGAGCAGTTTTGCTTAGCAGATGTTAATAACAGCAATGGTCACAGATGACGTGACTTTAGGGGTCTTGTGGTATGAAGGTCGACCTTTTGAGTTTCGGATTCCATAAAGAAATAAAAAGGTTTGTAATCCTTTTCTAAGCACAACCTTTTCTGACCCCCTTTTCTGATTTTTTTGATTCTGAGGTTTTGTTTCACAGTCAGACTTTGTCGCTCGGTACAGTTTGCTCTCCTAGTTTTTGACTTCGACTTCAGTATTTGGACTCCATTTATTCTTTCTGACACGACATCGGATTAACAAAAGATGGGCTAGAATTCCGGTTAACGAACTTGGCTCATAATCGGACTGCCTCAATGTCATGCCCAGCAGGTACCGAGACACCAGAGGACGACTGGAACACAAGGATGGAGTCAAAAAAAATATAGCGAGGGACTGAACCAGGAGAACAAAAAGCAGTAACTGAAGCCAAGAATTGTGAAGTCAGAAGGAGTGCAGAGAGTTCAAAAAAACAGAGAAATGAGACAAAGAAAATCGGAAACACTGCGGTCAGATGGGGAAGCAGACTCCTGGATTTTATCCTGTCGTGTCACAGACTTGACTGGCAAGACTCTTCGGGGAATCCTTGGGTACCGCTGGTTTAACTTTGTGTTGCTCATGGAGTCCCGAATGAGGCACATGATCAGCATTGTGAGGGGGCATCAGTTACGGCACAAAGGCCATGTGGCGCGTTTACCCCAAGGGTGATCCGGCTCATTGTTGAGGCCTCAAGCAGTAGGACCAGACCAATGGGACACCCATGTAACGCCTGGCTGTGGTAGATAGATGCTGTAATTTCAAGGGGGTGGAACTGGACCGCATGTCTGCCCTGAGGGGTTGCCAATTGGGATCCTGAGCTGTTTTGTTGTGTGGAGGGTGCGACAACGCACTGTACTAGTCCTGGTGCTCCCTGTTAGCGAGACATGGATGCTATCCAGTGACCTGAGATGAAGACTGGACTCCTTCATGTGTGTCTCTTCAGAGAGTCCTTGGGTACCACTGGTTTGACTTTGTGTTGCTCATGGAGTCCCGAATAAGGCACATGAGCAGCATTGTGAGGGGGCATCAGTTACGGCACTACAGCCATGTGGCGCGATTCCCTGAGGGTGATGCGGCTCATTGTTGAGGCCTCAAGCAGTAGGACCAGGCCAAGGGGACGCCCAATCAACACCTGGATGTGGAAGTTAGAGGATCATTTCTGGGGGGTGGAATTGGACCGCGTGTCTGGGGATCCCGAGCTGTTTTGTCATGTGGAGGGTATGGCAACGTGCTGTACTAGTCCTGGTGCTCCCTGGGGGGTCATGAGGTCATTGGAAAGGGCTGTGTGGCGCTCCTGATGTCTCTGCAAAAGGATGACGGTTCAAGTCTTTAGAGTCCTGGTGCTTCCTGTTTTGCCGTATGGTTGCGAGACATGGATGCTATCCAGTGACCTGAGATGACGACTGGACTTCTTCATGTGTGTCTCTTCAGAGAGTCCTTGGGTACCGCTGGTTTGACTTTGTGTTGCTCATGGAGTCCCAAATGAGGCACATGACCTGTATTGTGAGGAGGCGTCAGTTACGGCACTACGGCCGTGTGGTGCGATTACCCTGAGGGTGATCTGGCTCATTCTTGAGGCCTCAAGCAGTAGGACCAGGCCAAGGGAACACCCATGTAACGCCTGGCTGTGGTAGATAGATGCTGTAATTTCCAGGGGGTGGAACTGGACCGCGTGTCTGCCCTGAGGGGTTGCCAATTGGGATCCCGAGCTGTTTTGTTGTGTGGAGGGTGCGACAACGCACTGTACTAGTCCTGGTGCTCCCTGTTAGCGAGGCATGGATGCTATCCAGTGACCTGAGATGAAGACTGGATTCTTTCATGTGTGTCTCTTCAGAGAGTCCTTGGGTACCGCTGGTTTGACTTTGTGTTGCTCATGGAGTCCCAAATGAGGCACATGAGCAGCATTGTGAGGGAGCGTCAGTTACAGCACTACGGCCATGTGGCGCATTTACCCCGAGGGTGATGCGGCTCTTTGTTGAGGCCTCAAGCAGTAGGACCAGGCCAAGGGGATGCCCAATCAATACCTGGATGTGGAAGATAGAGGGTCATTTCTGGGGGAGGGGGGGGATTGGACCGCGTGTCTGGGGATCCCGAGCTGTTTTGTCATGTGGAGGGTATGGCAACACGCTGTACTAGTCCTGGTGCTCCCTGGGGGGTCATGAGGTCGTTGGAAAGGGCTGTGCGGCTCTCCTGATGTCTCTGCAAAAGGATGATGGTCCAAATCTTTAGAGTCCTGGTGCTTCCTGTTTTGCCGTATGGTTGCAAGACATGGACGCTATCCAGTGACCTGAGATGAAGACTGGACTCCTTCATGTGTGTCTCTTCAGGGAGTCCTTGGGTACCACTGGTTTGACTTTGTGTTGCTCATGGAGTCCCAAATGAGGCACATGACCTGTATTGTGAGAGAGCGTCAGTTACGGCACTACAGCCATGTGGTGCAATTACCCCGAGGGTGATCCGGCTCATTGTTGAGGACCTGAGTGGCTGGGCCAGGCCAAAGGGATGCCCACATAACCCCTGGCTGCAGCAGATAGAGGGTCATTTCTGGAGAGTGGGACTGGACCACGTGTCTGCCTGAGGGGCTGCTTACCAAGATCCTGAGCTGTTTTTGTCATGTGGCGGGTGCGGCAAAGCATTGTACCAGTGTATGCCCCCCCAACCTGACCTGACCTGACTTGTGTCATGACTGACAGACCACCACATAGAAAATGTTATGTGGTTTGCCATTTTTATCTGTCTGGTCTGCTTGAGCAGGCGAAGAAGTAAGTCAATGCATGTTGTGTTGGAATGGACAGGTGACTTGACAGTGGCGCCCCTGAAGGCTGAACGTCCGGTTTCTGAGGGTGAAATCGTAAGAAATTGGGAGTACATTGATAGGAGGAAAAAGACTGGCCAACCTTCTAAATGAATCAGCAACTGTATTGGCCGTGTGAAAGGAACGACAGCTCACAAAGACCTGTCTAGATCGGAGAAGATCAGCAGTCACCTCCAGGGACGTGAATACTGCAGTACCCTTTGTTACGTCTGGCGGCCCTGGGTGAGCTCTGCATATGTCTTTGGACTGTGGCAGGGAATTGAAGTGCCCAGAGGGCACAAGGAGAACATACAAACTCCATGCAGAGAAGACGACGCAGGATGTGAACTCTGGTCTCCGTACCACGAGGCAGCCACTGTGCCACCGTGCTGCCCACTAGAGAGAGCGGCAAACTGATTCAGCAGAGCGTGCGGACAGCCACACATGTCTCTAGCATCATCTGTCAGGCAGATCCCCTGATTTGACTTTGGCGCGGCTTTCCTGGAAGCTCCCATCTCTTTGCATATTTAATTAATTTTACTCCATATGATTGCCATGATTTGAACTGTTGCCCCACTTTGTACCATCTGGCGACAAAAAAGAGACGTGGCAACAGGCTGCAGTGTGAAATGACAGCACATTGCTGGGCGTAAACAAAAACACATCATGGCCCACCCTGACATATCGCCCGCTACAAAGCAGCTTTTGCCAAAGTGGTGTGAAAGGCAGCTCGTGGGTATACTGGCACCATCGCTGGGTAATTCCATGTTTTGCATCTGTGGCTTCTTTCTTTTTCCACCCACCCAGCGAGGCTCATTCTAACCACAGCACAGGGAGTCGAAGCCATTTGACCAAAGATTTTGTTTCCTCCTGTGGGAGTTTTCAGTTTGCTCTCCTCCAAGCCCCTTGTGTTTAAATATGCATTGGCTTCAACCCCACTGCTGGGCGTCTTTTCTAATTTTCTACTCAAGATTTCGGTTGATAAACCCCCACGTGAAGGGCGCTACACTAAAAAGAGTAATTGATGGGCTGCATCTCCAGTTCATCTATCCACCCTGCTTCGGACCCCCCCCCCCCCCCTTCACATTTCTTTGTGGTGCAGCCTTGTGTTAAATCGTTCATTCTTTCATTTTTTTCCCTCACCGAGTGTTGTGATGTGAGATTTTACATATAACTTGATAAATATTTTGTATGTCTTTATTTGTAATTTAGGCAAAGCAATGTAATTTAGTGTTTAAACCCGACCCCTTTACGACTGAGCGTTTCTGAACTTTACGACAGAGTTGGGAGAGGATGTGCTTTAAACCAGTTTGGTAAGTGTTTCTTTGCTAAAGTCATTTGTACCCCCCGCAAATAGGCTAAGGTGTACTTTAACATATGGTTTGGGGGCAGCTGTTAAGATGTTGTATTCCCCCATTGGTCTGAGGTGTGGCTGTTTGGAATTGGTTTGTCTCAGAGGCCTTTAAGTACCATGATGTCCTATTGGCTCTAGGGGTTGGACAGAACATCTATAAATATACGTGTTTAACCTCACAATCTCTCTCTTGCTAACCTGCGATAATGTAGAAGTACAGTGGGGCAAAAAAAGTATTCAGTCAGCCACCAATTGTGCAAGTTCTCCCACTTAAAAAGATGAGAGAGGCCTGTAATTTTCATCATAGGTATACCTCAACTATGAGAGACAAAATGAGAAAAAAAAATCACATTGTCTGATTTTTAAAGAATTTATTTGCAAATTATGGTGGAAAAATAAGTATTTGGTCAATAACAAAAGTTCATCTCAATACTTTGTTATATACCCTTTGTGGGCAATGACAGAGGTCAAGCATTTTCTGTAAGTCTTCACAAGGATTTCACACACTGTTGCTGATATTTTGGCCCATTCCTCCATGCAGATCTCCTCTAGAGCAGTGATGTTTTGGGGCTGTCGCTGGGCAACACGGACTTTCAACTCCCTCCAAAGATTTTCTGTGAGGTTGAGATCTGGAGACTGGCTAGGCCACTCCAGGACCTTGAAATGCTTCTTATGAAGCCACTCCTTCGTTACCCGGGCGGTGTGTTTGGGATCATTGTCATGCTGAAAGACCCAGCCACGTTTCATCTTCAATGCCCTTGCTGATAGAAGGAGGTTTTCACTCAAAATCTGATGATACATGGCCCCATTCATTCTTTCCTTTACACGGATCAGTCGTCCTGGTCCCTTTGCAGAAAAACAGCCCCAAAGTGTGATGTTTTCACCCCCATGCTTTACAGTAGGTATGGTGTTCTTTGGATGCATCTCAGCATTCTTTCTCCTCCAAACACGACGTTCTATTTTGGTTTCATCTGACCATATGACATTCTCTCAATCCTCTTCTGGATCATCCAAATGCTCTCTAGCAAACTTCAGACGGGCCTGCACATGCACTGGCTTAAGTAGGGGGACACGTCTGCCACTGCATGATTTGAGTCCCTGGTGGCGTAGTGTGTTACTGATGGTAGCCTTTGTTACTTTGGTCCCAGCTCTCTGCAGGTCATTCACTAGGTCCCCCCGTGTGGTTCTGGGATTTTTGCTCACTGTTCTTGTGATCATTTTGACCCCACGGGGTGAGATGTTGTGTGGAGCCCCAGATCGAGGGAGATTATCAGTGGTCTTGTATGTCTTCCATTTTCTAATAATTGCTCCCACAGTTGATTTCTTCACACCAAGCTGCTTACCTATTGCAGATTCAGTCTTCCCAGCCTGGTGCAGGTCTACAATTTTGTTTCTGGTGTCCTTTGACAGCTCTTTGGTCTTGGCCATAGTGGAGTTTGGAGTGTGACTGTTTGAGGTTGTGGACAGGTGTCTTTTATATTGATAACGAGTTCAAACAGGTGCCATTAATACAGGTGACGAGTGGAGGACAGAGGAGCCTCTTACAGAAGAAGTTACAGGTCTGTGAGAGCCAGAAATCTTGCTTGTTTGTAGGTAACCTAATACTTATTTTCCACCATAATTTGCAAATAAATTCTTTAAAATCAGACAATGTGATTTTCTGGATTTTTTTTTCTCATTTTGTCTCTCGTAGTTGAGGTATACCTATGATGAAAATTACAGGCCTCTCTCATCTTTTTAAGTGGGAGAACTTGCACAATTGGTGGCTGACTACATACTTTTTTGCCCCACTCTATCTCTCTCTTACTAACCAACATCTGAAAGAAGTATCTCTCTTGCTAACCTGTGATGATGAAGACAACACAATGAAGAGCATAGCTTAGCAGCCATTTTGAACAGACATGTGGCTGAAAGCTGAGCACCAATGATACCTTAACTAGAGACATTTAACAACAACATTTATTTATATAGCACATTTTCATACAAAAAGTAGCTCAAAGTGCTTTACATAATGAAGAAAAGAAAAATAAAAGACAAATAAGAATTAAAATAAGACAACATTAGTTAACATAGAAAGGAGTAAGGTCCGATGGCCAGGGTGGACAGAAAAAACAAAAAAAAACTCCAGAAGGCTGGAGAAAAAAATAAAATCTGCAGGGGTTCCAGGCCACGAGACCACCCAGTCCCCTCTGGGCATTCTACCTAACATAAATGAAATAGTCCTCTTTGTAGTTCGGGTTTTCACAGAGTCACTTGATGCTGATGGTCATACAGACTTCTGGCTTTTAATCCATCCATCATTGTTGGATCATCATGGTGCTTTGGGTAGATGGTGGTGGCGCACGCCAATTTGTTGGTGTTGGGTCAAGGGCACAGGTGGAGGGTTTCATTTGAGAAATTATTTTATGTAAATCAGGTAAATCTATCCTAGTGAAAGACTTTAATTTGTTTATTATGGAGTACTGGGGTTTCGGAGGATCCTTAGTGTTGGGGAGATATACTATGTTATTTCTAATATCATTAATTTTTTGATTGAAAAATACAGCGATAGCCTCACTGGTTTTACTGGAAGTACTTAGGAGGCATTCCTTTGAGTTATCTGGGTTTAACAGACGATCAATCGTCGAGAATAAGACTCTGGGATTACTAGCATTGTTATTTATAATCTTAGAGAAATAGCAGCGCCTCTCAAGACAGACTGTGTTATTGTATTCTGTTATTTTAACTTTTAATATTTCATAGTCAATAGTTAGTTTAGTTTTCCTCCATTTACGCTCAGCTCTACGGCATGTTCTCTTTAAATCGGACACTCTTTGGGTCTTCCATGGTATAACAATGCTAGAAGATTTTTTAACTGTCTTTTCAGGTGCAACTAAGTCAACAGCAGCCCTCACTTTAGTACTAAATCTTTCCACCTTACTATTTGCATTCTCCTCGCTATTATAGTTGGCACTATAAACGGACTGATTGGTTAGAGTGTTTGAAAGTTTTAAAGCTGCTGATGAGTCAAAGAAGCGTTTTTTAACAATATGCTTCTCATGAGTGTTTTCTATCATTATTTCTATATTAAAAAGTAGAAGAAAATGGTCTGATAGACCAATATCAATGACCTGCTTTATATCAACTTTTAGTCCTTTAGTAATCACTAAGTCTAATGTATGACCTGCTTTATGTGTAGGCTGATTAACGAGCTGTCTCAAATCAAAAGAGTCCAGGAGGTTCATAAATTCTTTTACTTTCTGGTCACACTGATTATCTATATGAAAATTAAAGTCACCGACTATTAAGAGTGTGTCATAGTTCGTAATTAAGATTGACATCAAGTCAGGGAATTCCTCAAAGAAAGACGCGTTGAATTTTGGAGGTCTATACTCGGATAATACTAGAAAAGTATTAAGTTTAAGTAACTACAAGTCTGTGTGCCGCCTGAACTACACATCACGATTTAATCAGGTTGTACGGTTGCCAATATTCAAATGTACTTTGCATTTTGTTATTATTTATGAATATTATCAGTAATACATTGTTTAAACTATAACTTAACTTTTGCTTGTCTTTTTACTACATCTAACTGCCTGAGGTTATAGATATAGAATGGAAGGTGGTGATAAGTTATATACAATAATACCTTATAAACAGTGGTAAGTCTGTGAGATTAGGCATTCTAAGGCTACATATTAATAACACAATAGGGGAAAGTAGAGCAATACATATTACTCTACCGAGACAAAACCCCGAGCAACAATCAGCACTCAG